>NW_023270316.1:48059344-48324286 GCF_011800145.1 Mirounga leonina
TTTATTTATTTATTTATTTATTTATTTATTTATTTATTTATTTATTTTGCTGTGCATAAGCTTTTTTATCTTGAGGAAGTCCCAGTTGTTCATTTTTGTTTGTTTGTTTCCCTTGCCTCTGGAGATGTGTCTAGTAAGAACTTGCTACTGCCGATGTCAACAATCAGGAAAATACAAATCAAAACTACAATGAGATATAACCTCACACCAGTCAGAATGGCTAAAATTAACAACACAGGAAACAACAGATGTTAGTGAGGATGTGGGTAAAGGGGAAACCTCTTACACTGCTGGTGGGAATGCAAACCACTGCAGCCACTCTGGAAAACAGCATGGAGGTTCCTCAAAAAAGTTAAAAATAGAACTACTTTATGATCCAGCAATTGCACTACTAGTTTTACCCAAGGATACAAAAATACTGATTCGAAGGGGTACGTGCACCCTAATGTTTACAGCAGCATTATCAACAATAGCCAAACTATGAAAGAGTCCAAATAGCCATCAACTGATGAAGAGGTGGTGTGATATAAAATAATCCATTAATATACATATATATATATATATAATTAGTTTTCTAATACATGGCTGATAACATGTCATAATGTAGCTTGACAAGTGCCAAATGACTCTCCAAGTCATCCAAGCATTAGAAGGAAATGAAATCATTCATCTAGATACAATTTTGCAAAGTCAAGTTCAAGAACTCACAGAATAAATTTACAGTGTTAATGAAGGCTATATTTAAAGGCAATACGAGTGGTATTTTTGTTACTCTATCAACATTAATAGAGGTATATGGATGGAATATACATATAATGGAATGGAATGGATGGAATATATATATATATATATATATATATATATATATATATAATGGAATATCACTCAACCACCAAAAAGAATGAAATCTTGCTATTTGCAACAACATGGATGAAGCTAGAGAGTGTTATGGTAAGTGAAATAAGTCAGAGAAAGACAAATACCATATGATTTTACTCATATGTGGAACTTACGAAACAAAACAGATAAATATAGGGGCAAAGAAAGAGGGGCAAACCATAAAACAGACTCTGAACAATAGAGAACAAACTGAGGGTTGCTGGAGAGGAGGTGGATGGGGGATAGGCTAGATGGGTGATGGGTATTAAGGAGGGCACTTGTGATGAGCACTGAATGTTATATGTAAATGATGAATCTCTAAATTCTACTCCTGAAACTAATATTACACTGTATGTTAACTAACTGGAATTTAAATTAAAACTTGAAAAAAATAAAATAAAGTACAGAGAGTTCCCATATACTACCCCCCCACCACATACACACAGGTGCACAAACTCCCCTACTATAAACATTTGTACTACTCTGGCATTGGATGTTGATTTGCGGGGGAGGCTGTATGTGGGGACAGAGGTAAATGGGAACTTGATTTTGATACAATTTTTTTTAATACACAAACAAGCAATCTCTTATCTGCAACAACTCCTGTAGGAATGTAGAATGCATTAATAGAAAAAAAAAAGAAACTTTAAATATAATTTTAGTGTCACATGCAGTTTTTTACGTCTAAGTATAAAATTAACAATGCTTATACTGCATGTAATTTTTGTTCAAAAATGTATAACTGTAACTTTCCAAAAAACATAATTTTCTTTATTTTTTTCTCAATACTTTTGAAAATCTGAAAAACTAATAGGAAAGCAATCTTTAATTATTCTATTAGATATAAATATTTAGGATGATTTATTTTCTTCATAAATGAATATCCATTCATCTTTAAAGGTGCCCAGGCATCTTAATCACATTAAAAGGAACTCATACCTGATATTACAATTGAAAATGTATTTTTTTTTTTTACAAAAGAGGTAGATATCATTCCTCTAATAAACATTTTCAGTTAAATTTTATGCTATAGTTTGTGACTTAGAGTTAAAATATGCTTTCCTTGGCCCATAGGATTTTTGTCTATAAAATAGACATGAAATATCAAATAAGTTTTGCTCGTGTAGTAACATCTTTCACAACAGAATAAACAAATTCAAGTACATTTTATCTTCTTGAAATTTCATAGTTTAGTTTTTAGGTAATCCAAAGGATTTATCTACTACCTATTCTTTAGCAGACAAAGTTATTACAATTTTCATATAACTTATACATCAAAACTCAATGCTTAAAATAGAATATTTCCACTGAGTTTAGCACTGATAACACTTGTTTCTGTCAGAAAGCTTTTCCTTCTCAATTCTTTCATTTTACTTTTGACTTGAAGGCTTATCCACATTGGGCTTGGTATAAGGTAGTTAGCAGAAACATATTTGAACATTTTACTAAGACAAACACAATATTTTTATGTAAATGTTCATGTGAAAGAAATGGCTATCCCTGTAAGTTTCAGAAGTAATATGTGATTATCACAACCTGACTGACTTCAGATTTGTGTTGAGAAACCTTGTGTAGGCAGCTATTTTTTTCTGTAGAAATCAACATTGCATAATTTTATTGGCTTTTTTCATGTTCATGATTTGATGACTGTTCAAATTTATGCTTAAAGACTTTATTGTGCAAATATCTGATATATTAAGATATTAAATATTACCAAAATTTCCAAATATTTTACATTTTTATTGATATTCATTTTCTCATTCAACAAATACTCAGTGAGCTGTGTTGCCTATGCTCTTCTAATTATTGGGGATTCAACAAGGACCAAAAGAAGGGAAAGACCATGAATTAAGAAAGTTTGTAGTTTAGAGCAAGGCTCTGCAAAATAAGCATCCACACATAAAAGGATATAGCATGTTACATGGTGAAATATAAGAAGACAGATCACTCAGGGAAATGACAGGTAGTCATGAGCAAATGGGATATTTTGTGGGGTTTTTTTGTTTGTTTGTTTTTTGTTTTTTTTTCCCCCTCAGTGGTTGAAGGGCCGTAGTCATTTTTGTTAGGGTGTCCAGATTAGATCACATGAGAAAGAGGTGATATTTGAGTAAAGACCTGAACAGATGGGTGAACAGGTTGTGAATATCTGAGATCAATTTCTTAGTACAAGAAACTGAAGGTTTCATTCAAGAGGCCCTGAAATATGAACATGCATGCCTGCAATATTTAAGAAAAATGCAAAAAGGCCAATTTCGTGCTCCCTGGGAGGTTACTGGAAAAGTACATCTAAGAAATAATTGGTTGGATAGAAGAGGACAAAATAGGTCACTGTACATAGTTTGTCTTTTACTCTGAGTGAAACAGAGCACATGGCCTGAGTTTGACCAAGGAGTAATATGATGTGACTTAGGTTACTAATATTGCTTTGGCCAATGTGCTGAAAATTGGCATGTAGTGGGAAGGCAAAAGTAAATGCAAGATGGAAGGTTAAGAGGATATTTCAAGAACTCTGGAAAGAAATGATGGTGGCTCAGACAGGCATAGTATGGGTTTGCTCAATGGGTAAGGAAAAAAAAAACCTGAGTATAAGTTAAGCAATATTCTAGAAGGAAATCTATATGCATAATATTTTATACTAATATATACATATATGTAAGAACTAAAATAACACATGGTTCTATGAATAATTGCAACTTTTACTTTATGAATAAATCTTCTGAGAGTAGAATAGTGTCTTTTTTCATTTAGGGGTGGTTATATTGTTTTTTTTGGTGGTTGTTTGTTTTTAAATATGGAATGCTTCACAGATTTGCATGTCCTCCTTGTATAGGGGCCATGCTAATCTCTGTATCATTCCAATTTTAGTTTATGTGCTGCTGAAGGAAGCACATGGTGGTTATATTGTTAAAATTACAACTAGTCTTGTTCTGCCTCTGCGCCATTCCTATCCCATACTATGGGCTGTAATAATTCATACAAAATCTCGTGTCTAATTAAAAGTTTAAGATGAGAGAAAATACATACGTATGTAGTATTTAACCAAGACCCATATAATTCAGTTTCTGCTTATGTAATTATTGAAAGTCAAATACAAAAGAATTTTCATCAATTTTACTCATAAGACAGCTTTGTCTCTGCCAATATCCTAGGAAGACCAGTCTTTAAAAAAAAAAAAAAATCATTCTACCTATGGCTTTACCAAAAGCATACTTTTAAGGTATTTTATATAGATTTTGGAAAAGGATGTGTAACTTACGTTACTTTAGAAAAGGGTAACTCCCCCCTCCTCTTTTACCCCTAATCATCATGGTCCTCCTCTTAATAAAATATGTTAGATGGCAAGTTGTCTGTTTGACGCCACTACTCCTAACCAAGGCTGGTAAAATCCTTTCTCATGATATGCCCCCTCCATTGTTCCAGGTGAGACTTGGTCAAGAAAGGAAAGTGGTTGGTACATTGTGGTATACAGGAATGATGATAAACAAGGACAACTATAATGTGTATCCTCTTATTTTATTTATTTTATCTTTTTAAAGATTTTATCGATCTATCTATCTATCTATCTATCTATCTATCTATCTATCTATCTGACAGAGACACAGCGAGAGAGGGAACACAAGCAGGGGGAGTGGGAGAGGGAGAACCAAGCTTCCCACTGAGCAGGGAGCCTGATGTGGGGCTCGACCCCAGGACCCTGGTATCCTGAGCTGAGCCCAAGGCAGATGCTTAATGACTGAGCCACCCAGGTGCCCCTGTTTGCTCTTATTTTAGAGCTGACCAACAACAGCACAAACCCTGCTACTTGGAGCTATAAGAGTGACCGTCCCCTTAGAAGCAATGGTTTTCACAGAGAAGCAGTTTTTTAAAGTGGCTTCTTAAAGTTTTCTTAAAGGTTCTAGATCTTTACAAGCTCCCCTCTCATGTTTGTATTTCAGCTTCCAGATATGCAAGGTTTCTCACACTTCCCTATAAGTTCCAACTTGTCTGTCACTGCTGACGCTTCAGGCAGCTACAGGGACCTTTACTTCAATTCTCTGGCTATCCCCCATCCGCCCCACCTCATTTCCAGAGGTGCACTTCCCCACTCCTACATTTCAGGGAACTGCAATTTCTACACTAAATTTCTTGCTCTGGACAATACTTGTACTGAGTGATATATGCAATGATACATCTCTCTGACTTAATCAACTGATATGAGAAGTTGTGGTTTTTTTAACCATTTCATACTCCATATGATGTAGACTACAGAAGTTTATGATGTAGAACTGACAATAGATATTAAAGATGTAATCTATTGACTGACATATATAATAATATTTACTGGTAACATTTTCTGAGTTGTAACTATGGATGAGGCATAGAATTAAAACTCAACACAAGCCATTATAGTGGATATAGTTAATATTCTCACTCCAAGTGAAGAAATCAAAGTTTAAAGATGGTAAGGTCAAAGAGATGTTGCAAAATAGAAATTCAAATAGAATTATTCTAAAACTGAGCTATGTTATAGACACATATGGTAAACTATTTCACAAGAAACAACTGCATATTACCTAGTGAGATGTAACATCTGGTAGCTTTGAATCCTTCCCTTCACTATTTGTAGCTGAACAACTGGGCACTATTATCTCCTGGCTTAGTAAAATCTGTTTAGGTTGGCGAAGATTTGGAATGTAGCAAAAAACCTGTGCTACATAGAGGACATATTTATTTTAAAAGTCAAGACCACTCATATTTCTTAGACTCTGCCTAGAAAATGAGCTGAAATGAAAAATAGTGCTGTCATATATAGAGAATCATCAATCTTACAGTGAGTGCAGATTTCCCTTTTCCAATAGAATGAAGCTGAAAGACATAGGTGAAAAGGGAAACCAAGTAAGTTCATCCTTTTTCTGGGTTACTAACCAAAAGTCATAGATTTCTCTTGAAAATGAGCTCACCTGTCCCAATAGATTCTCCCATTCTCGTGTCCAGATTATTGCTTAAAGTAATAAACTGTAGGATTTAGTGACTCTGAAAGAGCTATAAACTTCTGGATATGCCCAATTTGTAGAATGGAATTATCACTGGCAGTAAGAGAATCCGTCTCATTTACTAAATCATATAAATATAAAATCACTAATTATTGGCACTCAAATAAAATGGTCATATTTATTGGTTAATTATAGATTAAATGAGAAATTACCATCATCAAGCATTTCTACACTTATTAAGGAAGTGTCATTGTGCTAATTCCACCAAGTATGATATTTATAGGTCTACAGATAAATACAGTGGGATTATAACTACATAATAGAACCTGTATTTATGTCTAACCTGTAAAAGAATACTTTTATAGTTGAAAATTGAAGATGTGATGAAGTCATTTTGATAGATTCATTTGATAATTAGCCTACAGAGCTATAAAAAGACATATGAATAATGACTTAGACAATTTATTTCCTTTCTTCTTCAGGAAATAAAATACAGTATTAATATGTATCTATTTAAGTCATTTTCCAATATAATAATCTGCTGAAAAATAAACCCAGATTAAATAGATAATATGAGCATACTTTTAAACTAAGAATAATGGCACCTATGCAAAAAAAAAAAAGGCATTTTAAAATAAATTTAAGATGAAGTTACTTATTATATCCTATCATGGCCATATATTTCATCCCATACATGTATCAGGCCTGTGCTATATTTTCTCTGTACTACACCTAAGCCTTTGACTGATACCTGGGCTAACTCCTTGGTCATGCATGCCAGTTCTAGGCTAAATTAATTGTCTGGAACTGCAACAAAGTCCTTACTTCCACTTAAAAACCATTGCACTTTTCCTTCATCTATCTGCTCTCCCAATTTACTTATTAGTTATTCAAAATCTTTCCCATTCTCCTCATGCTATCCATCCAGCCCTCTTCATTACCATGCCATTGGATGACCATATCTTTTGGCCATCAAGTGTATTTCCAAGTACTTATCCTTTCAACATATTTCTATACACATTCTTACTATCATCTCCTTAGTCTCAGATGTGCTGGCTCCTCCTTTGAAGACAAGAAGCCCCTATTCCTGAATTCTAATGCCTATCTCCTGCCATCAGTACCAGAAATGACTTGAATAATTATCTCTCTCTCTCTTCAACTTCTCTTTGTTTAACAACCTTTCTATTACCTTACAAGCATATAGAAATGTCTTCTAATTTATGTATGTTCCCCATAGTTTGGTTCTCATTTTCCCCAACCTCTTTCACTGCTGCTCCCATTATGCTTACCTATTTCAAAAAGAAATGCACCAGGAGAAAATATTTTCAAAGAAAATCATACATACACAAAATTTAAAAGAACAGTATGTATCTTTGTAGTAAGAATATTTAAGGAAAAATTAATGCAACTGAAGATAACAAGTACAAATAGGAATCAAAAAATCATTCCTGAGGCACCTGGGTGGCTCAGTTGGTTAAGTGTCTGACTCTTGATTTCATCTCAGGTCATGATCGCAGGGTTGTGAGACTGAGCTCCATGTCAGGCTCCACACTCAGTGAGGAGTCTGCTTGAGCTTTTCTCTCTCCTTCTCCCCCTTCCCCACCCTCCTGGCCCCACGCTCATACACACATGCTCTTTCTCTCTCTCAAATAAATAAATCTTAGAAAAAAAAATCATTCCTGAAATAAAAGATTCCTGGAAAATACGTATTGAAAGAGTATCCTGTTATTGGAGAAAATTGACCCAGAAAGCCAACAATGAGACATGATAGTAAAATTAGTGAATATTAAAGAGAAAGTAAATTTTGTTTGGCCTCCAGGCAAAAATATCAAGTCAAATACCTGATAGAGATAGTCAAATACTTGACAGAAGAGAAAATCAAATCATTGTCATAATTTTTGACAGATCCTTTCATGCCAGAAGATAATAGTGTAACTTTTAAAAGACACTCAAAGAAAGGAAAGGTGAAGCCAACGATTTTATATTTATCCACAATATAAAAGCTACAGACAAACTTTTATGAAGACAGTTGAATCTTCTAAAGATTCTAGATGTCAGGGAATAATGAGCTCTTCTGAAAAGATTAAAGTGAAATTTGTTTTAAATGATCAGAAAGACTGAAGATATATCAACATAAACCTGTAAGTGAAAAGAAATATATCTTTACTTACAGAAATAGCAAAAAAAAATCTTGCAGGGTGTTTGAAATAGACTTGACTCCAGGGATATTCTCAGGTATATAAATAAATGATAGACACTAAGATATTTACCATCACTGTTACCTTCTCCAAAAACAAAATAAATATCATAGTTAGGAAAAAGTATAAATCTTTTATTCAAAAAGATACTTTGGTTAATTGAATCCTTATTTTAGAATAATCTAAAATTCCAGGTAGTTCATGCTCATTCTCTATTCAACTATCCACTTTAAAATTTTTTTATGTCCAGAAATTTTTAAACTACCACAAATTTGTAAGGCAAACTTTAATACTTTCTTCTAACAAAGTATTCTTAAATAAAATCTAGGATTTGATAGTCACTCTCTGGCCAACAGATCTGTCAAACGGTGACAAAATATATTGAAATGTTAAAAATTCTACATATTTTTGTTCTCCTCCTTCATTGTTCCTGGATTGCTTCAATTTTAATCAGCAACCATAATGTTTATGGCAACAAAAAATAGTGCTTTACTTTTTAATAGAGTAGTTATCCTACTAAAGATAATTGTTTGTAGGCTAAACAATAATTATAAATCCTATCACACCAAATAAACAAAACGTTTTTTTTGTTTTTTTTTTAAAGATTTTATTTATTTGAGAGAGAGAGGGTGATAGAACATGAGCAATGTGGAGGGGCAGAGGACGGGGAAAAGCAGACTCCCAGCTGAGCAGGGAGCTTTTCATGGGGCTTGATCCCAGGAACCTGGGATCAGGAACTGAACCAAATAGCAGATGTTTGACTAAGCCTCCCAGGTGCCCCACAAAAAGGTATTTTTAACAATTATCTTCCTCCTTAGAATCTTTCTTTGAAATTTTTTATTTCAAATTGTAGTTTAGGATAATGATTCTTAACAGGTTATTATTTAAAAAATATAGTTCCTGGGACGCCTGGGTGGCTCAGTCAGTTAAGCGGCTGCCTTCAGCTCAGGTCATGGTCCCGGGGTCCTGGGATCGAGTCCCACATCAGGCTCCTTGCTCAGCAGGGAGTCTGCTTCTCCCTCTGCCTCTGCCTCTGCCTCTCCCACTGCTTGTGCTCTGTCTCTCTCTCTGACAAATAAATAAAATCTTTAAAAAAAACAAAATAAAATAAATAAAAAATATAGTTCCATGAAATGTAATCAGCTGAATATTTTAGTTTTATAGACCCTACATACACACGAATGAATGTATGTAAAAACTTTCTAAATCTTGGTAATGCCTATGCCTCAGTTAATTGTATTGTGCCAATATCAATTTTCTGGTTTGGGTATTCTACTATAATTAGGTAAGATACTACCTTTGGTGGAAGGTTGGTAAAGGCTATACATAGTACCTCTCTGTACTATTTTTGTAACTTCTTATGAGTCTATAATTATTTCAAATTTAGAAGTTAAAAAGTAAAAAAAAAGTTTAAAAGTAAAATTATTGTAATTATTATAGCTTGTAAGTTACAACAGAAAACATTTTTTAAAAAATTCAATGTTCCCTTTAAGGGCATATTGATTCACTCATTTTTTGTGTCCATCCAAAGAAAAAAATTCAGAACAAGAAAAAAAAAAAATTCCTTGGAGTAGGGCAGTATTTTCATTCAAGAGAAGCCATATTGAATTTATTCCTCTTTTCAGGCTAAGTTGACACCAGCAAGCCCAGCAGTCTGAAGCTTTTTTGCAGCAGGTACAGGTGAACTTGGGGGTAGCTGCTCACTTTGACCCTCAACACTCTGCAGACCAGAGAAAAGGGAGGCCATCTGTGGAAGTACACAACCCGATTTCTCTCTTGCCCCTTGTGTCTGTCTGAATTTTTAAGTGTCAAAGAATGGGAGGACAGGTGATCTCATTTTGCTTGAGTGATCCTGAACCATTACTTTTCACGTCTAGGAAGAAAACTTGGGTGTAGTGAGTATTGTGACAGGCTCTTAGGAAATGGTTATGGGCTCAGGGCCCTTGTGGCGCCATCTTGTGTAATGTCCTGTGCAAACACGTGCTCCTCCTTAGGTGGAGCACCTCTGGCCGCAACCACCACTCTCATACAGGGTTAGGATTAGTCAGGCAGTGAAGTAAGAGCAATGCCTTGCATGTGGTTACATACAGGGGAAGAGGGCACTTTTCCAATATTGGCAGCTGTGGGGGACTCCAGCCAGCCCTGCCTTAGGGTATCCACCCACACCTAGCTAGTGCGCAAATCTGAAAAGCCTGGGTTTCTAAGCTCCTGCCTGCACCCTGGGGACACAGTACAGCACGGGCCTCCCCACCCCTCCTCACTTTTTAAAGAATTCCCCAGGGAAAATAGAAATAAAAAATTTTATCTATTTTAATAATTTTACACAAAACAATATCCTATAAAAAGATGAAATGGAAATAGTAACAGAATTTTGTGTCTTGTCCAATTAAGACGATTTTGTTTGCTTATCTAAATTTAAGAAAAATGTAGTGTATATAATAAAATGAGTGAAGTAATTGAACTCTTAATACATAGGGAAATTTCAAGTATTATTTAACTTTTCTGTCCTATTTTGCAAATTTTTTTTTAAGTTTGTACTACATGTCAGACATAGTTTGTTTTACTATTTTTTCCATTGATCGAATAACTAAACTAAAACAATTTTCAAAAGAGTAGACATGCCAGTTCGGCTTAACCCTGGTACCCGTGGGCTCATGAAATACATTCAGATGGCAAAAAAAAGTGCTTCCAAACTGCAATTTGTTTTAAAGCTTTCTATTCTTGATTTTATCTTCAATTAAAAAAAAAAAAAAACTTACTTTGTACAACAAAGTTGTAAATAGAGGATGTAAAACTGAAATATTTTATATTTTTATTTTCTTTGTGCTTAAACATACTCACCATCTTCTAAAGAGTGACTGATCTATTAAGAGAGAAATCGATCTTACATTTTCTAATCTTTGATCATGTAATAGTTTTTGATTCTCACAGCAGTATTATTCATGAACTCTTTCAATAGATCATTTTCTTAAGTAGGTTTATAATTATGATCGATGTGTATAGAAACATGAATAAAAAAGTAAAGTATTTTTATTATATAATTTTAATGTCCATTTCAATCCCTCAGTTCAATTTCCATTAAGATTTTATGTGGTGTTAGTATAATACTTTATCATACAAAGTGATCAGTGTGTTTTGTTTCAATTAACAATTAACCTTTCAGTTCAAATAGTTATATAAGATTCAGTGTTACAGTACTCGATTTATTTTATAATACGATCCCTATACTTTTAATATTGAGTGAATAATGCAATGTAAATCTCTGCACAATATACACAAGCCAATGCACCTTCTAGATGCAAACCACTCAAGTAGGCATGTTAGAAGATGCAAATATTAGATCAATTCGTTTCTGAAAAGACTACATTTTAGAATGAATAATACAATCAGAACTGTTTCCTTAAATGACTTCATTTACAAAGTCTTAATTATTCTTTCTTCAGTGACTTGATTGCTATTTACATGGCTTACTGATAAATGTATATATCAATTGAACATGCAAATATAAATAGGCCAGAACTCTGCTTATATCTCCAATTATCAGTCTCATTCCAAAGCTTTCAATTTTTAACAAGTGAATTTACAGATATTTATCCCTTTTAGTTATTTACACCTCTTAGCTCAAACTATTTGAAACATCCTTAATTTTTCTAATTTTAAAATACCAAGCATTGAACTAAAAACTGCTGCAAAAAAAGGTCTTAATAAAAACATAAAAGATCAGATACTAAGTTGTCAATCAGAACTACCAATAAACAGGCATAATTTCTACTGATAGTTTGCTTTAAATGCTTCCATGCACTTTTATATGTGTGCTCATTGAAAATATTTTTTACATAAATCAAAATCTTATTTCTAACTTGTTTTTGTGGCTATATGTGTTATACAAAAAAGTACAGATGCAAAATTAAGACATGAAATTACTTTTATTTTTACCATCCTGACCTGTTTTTTAAAGATCTTATTTTTAAGTAATCTCTACATCCAACAGGAGACTCAAACTCACAACGCTGAGATCAAGAGTAGCATGCTCTTCTGACTGAGCCAGCCAGGCACTCCGTGACTTAATTTCTAATGTTTGAAAATATAGATAAAATTTACATCATATTTATATTAGAAACATTGTTTCCTAGCCTACTTTTAATCATAAAATTGTTGTCTACCCAAGCAAAATATATAATCTCCCAATAAGATCAGAATAACCACATACTAGCCTATGTTATAAATGTGTCATGTTTAATCCAATCAAATACCAAATTAACCAAGTAAACTTACAGCTAATAAACGTTTGCAAAACCTATTTAGCTTCAATAGTAATAAAAAGTACAATTAGGACTTAAAATGCTGCTAATATGCTTCTGCTACCTTTGATGAAAATAAGCAATTTTTAAATTTTTAAGTGAGTCAGTGTCTTATTTATGTCCTTTTTTTATTTGAACTTTATAGATACTATGTTTAACTTGATTTCTCTAACTTTCTGGAAATTTAGAAGATCAGTGTCAAAATAATTGATGGTAATATGTGATAAACTATACAGTGACAATGATCTGCTGTGTTTCTCAGTCTACAAAGTGTTTCAATATACACTATGCTATTTCATCACTCATGTCTTGCTAAGAGTTATTGTTATCCTACAAAGTGACATACTGTTTAGAAAGATTGTATGGTTTTCTTTCAGTAATACATGGTGTTCTGGGATCACAGTAGAAAAACCAACAACAACCTACTGACCTCTAAAATCTACTATTTATCTCTATAGTAACAGAGTTTGCCCAAAGTAAAAACAAATATACACATTAAATAAAATGACCTTATTAAGGAAAGGTAAGGGGAATGTGTCGTATAGGATAAAATAATATTTTTATATTTCTTTTACATTTATTTATTATATATTAAAGCCATAAAAACAAGTCTCTATGTTTAATATCACAGCAAAATGTTTTTTTTTTAATTTTTATTTATTTATTTGAGACAGAGAGAATGAGAGACAGAGAGCATGAGAGGGAGGAGGGTCAGAGGGAGAAGCAGACTCCCTGCCGAGCAGGGAGCCCGATGCGGGACTCGATCCCGGGACTCCAGGATCATGACCTGAGCCGAAGGCAGTCGCTTAACCAACTGAGCCACCCAGGCGCCCACAGCAAAAAAAATTTTGACCCATATTTTAAAAAGATACAAGAATTTGGAGAATTGCAGGGTAGAGGGGGTTCTGAAGATGGGATTAACAAAAAGAAGTTTGGACTAATTCAAAAAGATATATGTATTTATAATAGCCAAGATATGGAAGCAGCCTTAAGCCTACACTGCTAGATGAAGGGATAAAGAAGCCTGGGATGCGTATGCGTGTATGTACATATGTGTGTATGTATATGTACACTGAGAATATTTCTCAGCCACAGAAAGGATGAGATCTTGCCATTTGTGACAGCATGAATGGGCCTAGAAAGTATCATGCTAAGTGAAAAAGTCAGATGGGAAAAGACAAATACATTATTTCATTTATATATGGAATTTAAAAAACAAAACAAAAGCAGAATCAGACCTATAAACACAGAGAACAGCTATGGTTGCAAGAGGGCAGGAAGATGGGCAAAATGGGTGTAATGGAGTAAGAGATAGAGTCTTCCAGTTACAGAAATGAGTAAATCATGAGAATAAAAGGTATAGCACATGGGGCAGGGGGTGGCAGGGGAAGAAGTTTGACAAAGTTGGACAAATCAACACTGCAATGCGATACCTAATGGGCTAAGATTGAGAGGTAGGCAATACAGGGACAGATGAAGGGGAGCCTGAAAATTTTAATCCTTTGATTCAGTACACTGCTGTACAGAATTATGCCTTGCAATATAATATTGTATATGTTAGCCATAAAAGATAAATACAGCTATGAATATTTGTATTTGCAGGCTTTGACCCATATTCATATATGTATAATGGGCTTAGTTACCTTTTCTGTTATTTGCACAGAGGCACTGTAAGAGGATTATTGTCCTCCTGTACTGAGAAATTCTGAAATGATTTATACACGAGCGGAAGGAGGATTATTACCCCCAGCACTGGGGACTATCATTAGTTTCAATAGTTTTAAAGGGCATTTTTTTCTTTTTTTTTTTTTTTCACCATTTCAACAAATGTCAAGAAAAAGGTGTTTCAGCTTTTACCCATCAAGTAAGTACTCAACACATTGTCATTACAACTGGTGACACTGTGAATACCTGAAGAACAAAGCTGAATACAAATAACATCTAATGATTCACATTTATTAAAATGATTCCATCAGCCTTTATTTTACCCAAGAACTCTTTCTACTGTTCAGAAGAGGAAAAAAAAAAAAAATCTGACAGGGTAGATAATAGCAATCACATGTCAGTGTTCTAGAAAGCCACGTCTTAAAAGAAAACCTGCCATTCTGGGAAACAAAACTGCCGTTGTGGTGTGGGTTTTTTTGTTTTTTGTGTGGGGGTTTTTTTGTGGGGTTTTTTTTTTTTTTTTTTTTTTTGGTATGTTGGAAGATAGTTGTGTCATGTGATTTGGACCTCAGGAGCAGTTTAGAGCTGATCTGAAGAGGAGTTGAGAGGTGCTGGGACGACGCGTGACTGGTTTTGTGCATGCTTATATGCTTTTTATCTCACTGATTTTCACAACTAGCCCCAGGATTAGTTTGACTTGTAAAAGTCCTGAACTAAAAAGCTCCTTTTGAAATAACAATGTCTTTGTGTTTTTTTTCTTTCATTTTAAAGACTAGATTATTCCCAACTACCATTCATTAATGATTAATGAGCATTAAATATTAATTACTGGGAGGAAAGATTACATGAATTTGCCTTGGGCTTGACAAGCTGTCAAGGATTCCTGCCAAGGCTGCCAGGCTTAGCAAGTTCCAGAGAAGGTGTGACACTGAACACTAAAAGTTAAGGGACATTTCTCAGAACTGGAGAAAAAGCGTGTGGACAACAACAACAACAAACTTCCCCTAAGTTTGTCTTTGTCTCTTGCATGTGAAAAGGAACAGAAGAATGATTTGTTTTTCCCTGTTCAAAAGAGTCCTATTAACTGCATATCATGTAAAAATTTCATGCAACAGTGCCCAGAAGGAATGATTTCTAAGAGCAATAACCAGAAAAGGGTCACTAATTATTATATTTAAATATTTTCTATTAAATGAAAATAAATGTTTCTGCAAATAATACATTTAAAGCTATATTTAGATATGAACAATCTTAAGCACATTGATGATAAGTGTGTCTAAGACACAGGCAGAATTGGGGCTCTAGTGCATTAGTCACACTTTAAAATTTAATCTCTATATTCAAGATATGCTCAACTGAATAGAAAATTAAATATTTTGCTATTATGAGTAGGAGGAGTTCTCCTTATTGTTTAAATTTTTTAATGGTAACAAGATGTGTATCTTCGATTATGAAAAAATGCATTTTTGAACTATATTTTATATAATTGTGAGGAAATTTGTGCAGATCACAGCAAAACATTCTAGTTCATCTTGTCCTTAGCTCTTTAGCATAAGAGATGCTTTATTATGAGTTATAAATTTTTACCAAAGTAATTCACAAATCAGTATTTCTAGAATAAGTTTATTCCTATATACCTAAGTTTGCCATATTGTTAGCATACTATTTTCTTATTCTTAAGTAAAGACAGGAATAGATTAACACTTGAACTTTATACAGGAAATATAACAAAATGTTTTAGCATATTACAAGTATTAATGTTTTATACTCATGGGCCATTTGTATTATAATTAATGGGAAATAGTGCTACAAGTCCCAGAAAGACCAATCATAAATAATTATGAATTTTAACAATTATTTAGATGTTATATTTAAATAGTGTCTGTAGTATATAATTTTTATTGAGATGTACAAAGTAAATATAATTTTTCAAGAGAAAAATTCATAAAAACTAGCATAAAAATATACGAATATCTTGCCATCCCCATCAATTTCCAGAACTCCTAAACTTATGCTTATCATTATCTCCCATTAAATCTGCAAATTTAAACTATGCTCCTACAACACTATAGCATTTTTTTTTTTTTTGGCTCTTGACTATTTCCTACTGTTTCCATTATATTTCAAGACTTCTTGTCATGCCCTTTATTTTGCTACATCATTACCTATCATTGCTATCATCATTATAATGAATTAGTATAAAAGTTCTCATCTTCTGGGATCCTTAAGTAGTGTATCCTTTGTAGGTGCCAAAGGTGATATAGTCCTTTAGCCCGCTAATTTGATTTCTTAATCTCAGCACTATTGATTTTTTGGGCTGGATAATTCCTTGTTTTGGGGGATACCTTGTGCAATTTAAGATATTAAGCAGAATCCCCAGTCTCTACCCACCAGATTCCAGCAGTAACCCATCTCTCCCTTCTCCTATTATGCTAGTTATGACAACCTAATACAACTTGAGACCCTGCCAAATATCCCTGGGAGGAGGATCCTGGGCAAAACAACTCACAGTTGAGAAACACTTAAGTAGAGTAAGAGGCTTGTACTTTTTTTTATCACTGTGTTTACTGTTAGCTTGTTTGAAGAATTCTTGGGTCTGAGCACTGCAAAATCCCAAAGTGAATGAGAGACAAAGCCCAAGAAATCTACAACCTATTTGTGACAAATATGAAGAATGGAGGAAATTCATACAAACACAAGGCAACTATCCATTATTTCTGTTTATTTGTTTTCTTACAGCTATTGTACACATATTTTTAAGATTTTACTTGAGAAAGAGAGAGAGAGGGAGTGCACACGGGGCAGGGGTGGGGGGAGGGGTCAGAGAAAGGGGGAGAGAGAATCTCAAGCAGACTCTGCACTGAGTGTGGAGCCTGATGCCGGGTTCAATCCCAGGACCCATGAGATCGTGACCTAAACTGAAACCAAGAGTCAGACACTAACTGACTGTGCCACCCAGGAGCCCCAATACAAATTTACATAATAACCTCAAGCAAGGTGATTTATTGAATAAGACTAGATTGAAAAATTTGTTTAAAAGGAGCTAAATATCTTTTTCTTGAATATATCAGAGTATAAAATACAATATTATATACATTTAATTTTATATGAGGCATGGAGATTATTTCCCAGGGAAAAACCTAATTGTTTTTAAATTCCTGTAGTTTTCTACATTACCTTCATGGGTCAGAGAAATTATCAGTGTTTCCACAAAACATTTAAAGTTATGAGAATGGGGCGCCTGGGCGGCTCAGTTGGTTAAACGTCTACCTTCGGCTCAGGTCATGATCTCAGGGTCCTGGGATCAAGTCCCACATCAGGCTCCCTGCTCTGCAGGGAATCTGCTTCTCCCTCTGTCTCTCTCTCTCTCTCTCTCTGTCTCTCATGAATAAATAATAAACTCTTAAAGAAAATAAAAAAACAAAGTTATGAGAACGGACACACATGTTTACAAGTAAATTAACTTACAAAAATGTTTATATCAAACTGATTGTTTCTGGTTAACTTAGCTACTTCAAGAGCTCTCTGTGTAAAGTGTTTTATAACTATCCTCATAACAAACTTATATAGAGGAATTGTGTTGCCCTAAAAAAATATAAACAAATATAATTTCCTAGATACTTTAATTACTTTAAGATCTTGAGTTAACATTTGGAGTTAGTTAACAAATGGTCTTTGGTTTGGTGAAAAACATTTAAAGAAACTTAAAATCATAGGAAAAGAAAAAAAGGGGCGCCTGGGTGGCTCAGTCAGTTAAGGGTCTGCCTTAGGCTCAGGTCATGATCTCAGGGTCCTGGGATCAAACCTCATGTCAGGCGCCTGGCTCAGCAGGGAGTCTGCTTCTCCCTCTCCCTCTCCCGGCCGCTCCCCCTGCTTGCGCTCTCTTGCTCTCTGTCAAATAAATAAATAAAATCTTAAAAAAAAAAAAAAAAAGGAAACAAAAAAAAATAGGTCACTGAGCAGTGCCTTTCCTTCTATAGATTGTACATATATTGAAATGAATGCTTTTCCTCATACTATAAATATAAGGTTAATCATTTTGAAATTAAGTTTGGGAGATTGAAATAAGATTGCCCTCTAATCATATATATTTGTATGTATATATGTGTATATATAAATATGCATGTAGATATGCACTACATGTATACACTTATATATGTGTGTTCAAAATAATATAAAAGCTTATTAAAGTTAATAGTTTTAAAATTTTATCTGTAATAGAAAGAAGAAGGGTAGTTCAAACTTGGCTTTAGAATATTTAATCTATTGGTTTTTTTTGTTTAATTTTTATTTATTTATTTATTTATTTATTTATTTTAAAGATTTTATTTATTTATCTGAGAGGGAGAATGAGGTAGAGAGAGAGAGAGCATGAGAGGGGGGAGGGTCAGAGGGAGAAGCAGACTCCCTGCCGAGCAGGGAGCCCGATGCGGGACTCGATCCCGGGACTCCAGGATCATGACCTGAGCCGAAGGCAGTCGCTCAACCAACTGAGCCACCCAGGCGCCCTATTTAATCTATTGTTAAGAAGTGGTAGTAAAAAGTTATTGTTGCCTCATTGAAATAACACCTCACAGCAATTAGGATAGGTATACCCTGTTGGAAGGGAAACTAAAATGGTACAGTTGCAACGGAAAACAGTACAGCGTTCCTCAAAAATTTAAGAAGAGAATTACCATTGATCCAGCTATTTCCCTTCTGGGTATATAACAAAAAGAACTGAAAGCAAGATCTTGAAGAAATGTTTGCGCCCTTATGATCAAAGCAGCACTATTCCCAACAGTCAGAAGTTGAAAGCAACTCATGTGTCTATCAACAGATGAATAAACACAATGTGATATATTTATACAGTAGAATATTATTCAGCCTTAAAAGGAAGGAAACTGACACACACTAGTAACATCGGTGACCTTGCAGACATTAGGCAAAGTGAAATAAACCATTCACAAAAAGACATATACTATATGATTTTTTTTTTTAAGATTTTATTTATTTATTTGAGAGAGAGAGTGAGAGAGAGAAAGAGCACAAGAGGGGGGAGTGGGAGGGGGAGAAGCAGACCCCCCGCTGAGCAGGGAGCCCGATGCGGGACTCGATCCCGGGACTCCAGGATCATGACCTGAGCTGAAGGCAGTCGCTTAACCAACTGAGCCACCCAGGCGCCCTGATTTCACTTATATGTGGTACCTACAACAGGTAAGTTTTTAGAGACACAAGGTAGAATATTGGTTGCCAAGGGCTGTGATAGCTGAGAATGTGTAGCTGTTATTTAATGGGTACAGAGTTTCAGATTTGCAAGATGAAGAAGTTCTAGAGATCTATTTCACACTTATATGAACACACATTATTGAACACGTACTTAAAAACAGTATGGTAAATTTTATGTTAGTTAATTTACCACAATGTCTAAAAGTTTTTTATGTTCTGTGTAATCTGCCCAGAGAGTAGAGGTTTCTTTTCTCTTTAAATCTTATTTCAAAAGCCATTGACTTTAAGTTTATATTTATCATGCTTTAAAATTACTTTTGAAAAATCTGAACAGAAGTTTCTCACATCTGCAGAATCTGATGTTACTTTTAATAAGGCTACTAAACCAAACCATTCACTTGTGCTCCATCCCAACCTTTTTGTTTCTTTTACCTTAACCTACATTCAGAAAAATAAAACTGCTGATGTATTAACACCAAAAGTAATTAATGTTTTCCCAAATGGCCAAAACATGAATGGCTTATTCCTTCAACTTGTAAACCCTAGCTTGGCACTCAAAAGTAAGAGGGAGATTAGAAAGATTTGGATATATTTCCTAATTCTTAATTAGCCACACTGTTTATTTAATCCAAAATGGGATAAAATGTATCAATGAAAAAGAAACATCCTATGAGTCAATTCACAAAAAAAATAAAAATAAAAATAATAGGCCCTGGAGATTTGGTAAAGACATCACTGTATCTATTTACTAAATAGGTTAAAAAACAGTTATTAGTGATGTCAACATGGGTGTCTATTCTTCTATAAACTAATATTAAGGGTTAATCTGGAAAAAAAAAGTCATTCCATTTCTTTGTTTTTGTTCTTCCCCCAACCCTGTCACCCCACAAACAGGTAGTTTCTGCTCTCCTCTCATCTACTGTCACTTTACCTTCTCTCATGGGATTTCTTCAGGGAAAATATCAAAAGTCAGTATCTCAAAGAAAAGTACTGTAGAAAGTACCCTTGATTATTAATATTGCAAATATTCTTGGTGTAAGCTAATGTTGCCACCATGAACAATAACCATATTACTGAAGCGAGAAACTGAGTCAAGACCTCCAGAACTTTTTTCCAAAAACAGATGACTTTGTGAAAACAGAATGAAAACAGGATTCATAAAATATGCTTGCAGGAAACCTTAATGTAGATTACAAGATAAGAAAACTTTTAGGGAATGTAAAGAAATGACTCTGTAGAATATAGCATTAATTGGCTTTATCTGCCAACTCCTCAGAACAATAACCAATATTATACACAAAGCTTTTAATCAGACCCTTTATTTTCATAATATGGTTATTTACCTATGTTCAAAAAAATATATCTTCATTTCCTCTACCATGCTCTATTATTGTAGGGCCCCAGTCTTAGATCTGGTAAAAAATATTAACCCCTGCTTTGTAAAGCCCCAGGATAGAAGTTAACTTTGTATCCTCAATATCCTATGACTTTATACTTACTTACAACAAGGTATGTTAATTAACACAACTTGTTACATCTATGTAAATGAACTAGTCAAACATAACAAAACAGACACAATATACTGTCATAAATTCACGGACTACCTTAAGTAGCCATTGCTGAATTAGTGTAATGCTATCAGGTGTACAAATATTGTTTGTAATTTTGATTTCATGTGTAGGTTATTCATCGAATCCATGTCTAATTTCCATTACCTATAAAAATTCAGTGAAAAATGGGTAAATAAGCCAGAAATCCTTTAAATGATCTTAGCACAAAACCACGACAAGCCCACACTCTTTGTGATCAGCAATAATGTTCAGATATTATTTAAGATCACAGGTTTCACTGTTGAGGAGAAAACAAATCTTGGAGGGAAAAGGCAAACGTGAATGTGGGACCTTTTTGTCATGCTGTAGCATTTTCTATCAAGCCCAGCAAAGGGTCATCTGATTCTCAAGAAATTTAACTCTTCACCCCCCGCCCCCAGTATTTATTTATTATAGGGTATGTCTTTTAAAATACTGAGAGATCAAGATTAACTTAAGAAGGCTTAAAAATATGTTTACTCTTTTCCTAATACAAAAGACAACCGAGATACTAGATTTTTGTTGTCCATAACATATTACCCAGGTTTATAGCTAAGTTAGCTTTTGGAGACAATTATCTATCTGGTCTTTCCCATTTCTACACATTTTGAGAGGAAGACCACCTTTTTCCAGACTACCTTTTCCAGGGAGCTGTATAGTAAACTGACATGGAAGACAGAGATAGTATTTCCCTCTGGAGTAGAACAGGTAGGAGCCTAATTTGGATAAGCACCAATTACACACACAGGTGGCCAGATCACACTGACCACTTCCATCCAACATTCTGCAGTAGTTTCCCACTAATTCACTACAACACTTAAAAATACGCCCCACTGTCCCCACCTTTTCTTTCAGTGCAGTTGAGTTCCATCTTCCCCCCCCATTGCAATGGACTTGCTGTTTTTCCTGACTCCTTGTCCAGAAGTTGCACAAAGTTTCCCTTGGCTCCTCAAGGATTGCAGAGAAGAAACCCTTTAGCTCCTACATGGGGGTTGTGCCTGTAAAGGATGGTATTTTCTATCTCTTTTGCAACAGTTTTTAAACTATTAAACCTGCCTAGTGCTAATTTTTCTTTGCCATATCCAACTTTCAACATGTCAGCTTGAATTGGTATTGGAGATCAAAGAATGGTACCAAAAAATGCTATACTCTGATTTTTCTGTGAGTAATTAACTGTCCGCTTGGCCTTTAACCAAGGAGTGTCATGTGTTCTACAAACTGGCAAAGCTAAGTTGTTAGCTTGCAAGTAGGATACAATTCTTAGACTCTTCACAGTTCCTAAAACTAGCAATCGAATTTCAGCATTTCTGTCCACAGTGATTATATGAGTCCCAGTTCCTCATATACAATTTTCATGAGCTCTTGCATCCTTCTGGTTCTTTCATTAATGAGTTAAATGTGACTCTGACACATGCTCATTATCTATTTGTATGACAGTGAGGATTCTAACAATTTGAGAACTGTGCTCTTCTTATAGTGTTAATATGCGAATGTCCACCTATCATTTTCAATGACCTAGTTCACATAATGGGACATTTTTCAAAACTGTTAGCTGTTTAGATGCCATACCATATGGTGAAAATTCAGCTCCACAGTTGTTTCAGCCTATTCATTTGTAGGAGGCAAATTGGTATAAAATATTTCACCATGCCTCATCTGTCTACAAGTAGTCATCTCCTACAGCTTTCATGAAACATTAAAAGTCATGAAATTATTCCTTTAACCTAAGTGATCTAGTTGATTTTCAGATCTTGAAACATTTTACTAAATGTCTTTTATTGTGTCTGTTCCATGATGAGGCAATGACTGGTTACCGTGTACTGGGCTACTTACTGAAGATATAGTAATGAAAATATGAAAATATGTAAATGTTTTCATTTGGTAAGAAGTCAATAAATATATTTAAAAATGTAATTGATAGACAAAATACCCTAAACTTTTTTCCTTAATGCCCTTGAGTTCCTCTGGTAGGGATTCCAGGTAGTCAACATTGCTATAGAAAGGTATATAGTCAGGGTAGAAACATGAATCTTTGTTTTGTTCAAAAGCCATAGAAAATAAATGATACCAATTCTTCACCAGCTCTTCCAGAAAATACAAGGAAAAAATTCCTAAATCATTCTATGAGCCCAGCATTACGCTAATATCAAAACCAGATAAAAACAAGAAAATCTACAAACCAGTATCCCTCATAACCTCAGATGCAAAAACAAAACAGAAAACCTATCTCAACAAAATATTGGGAAACTGAATTTAACAACATGTAAATGGAATTACAAACCATGACAAAGTGGAACTTATTTAAGTATGCAAGTCTGGCTACACATTGAAAAAAATGATCAGTGTAATCCACCACATCAACAAGATCAATAAGAAAAATCATATGGTCACACTGATTCAGGAAAAAGCATTTGGCAAAGTGCATCATCCACTTATAAGAATGTTCAGGAATAAAGAAAATAAAGAAAATAAAGAAAAACTAGGAATAAAGAACTTCAACTTGATAAAGAACATCTACAAAAATCCAACAGCTAACACAGTTAATGGTAAGAAACAACACTTTCCCCCTAATATCACGAAGGAGCAAGGCAAGGAAGTTCTCTGTCGCCACTCCAAACACACAAAGAGCTCTTAAACTCAATAATTAGAAAAAAAATATTAAAAATGGGCTAAATATATGAACAGATACCTACCAAAGAGATGTACAGATGAAAAGTAAACATATGGAAAGATGCTCAACATTATTCATGATTGGGGAATTGCAAATTAAAACAGCAATAAAACACCCCTACATACCTATTGCATTGGCTATATTTCAAAGAAAAAAAAGCTAGCAGTACCAATTGTTGGTGAGGATGTGGAGTGATAGGAACTCTCATTTATTACTGGTGGGAATGTAAAATGATTCTAATTTAGAAGACAGTTGGGGAATTTCTTACAAAGTTAAACTTGACTTACCATACAATTCAGCATTCATACTCCTAGGTATTAACACAACTGATTTGAAAATGTATGTTCACACAAAACTTGCACAGAAATGTTTATAGCAACTTTACTCATAATTTCCAAAATGGAAATTAAACAATATATCTATAATCACTGAATAAATTGGTCTATACCATACGCTATCATATTATTTCCTGATAAAATAAATGCGCTATCAGTTCACAAAAAGATACGGAAGAATATTAGAAGCATAATGCCAAGTGAAAGAAGCTAGCCTCAAGTCTTCATACTATATGATTCCATTATGATATTCTGGAAAAGGCAGAAGTACAGAAACAATAAAAAGACCAGAGATTTCCAGGAGTGTGGGAAGAGGTGAGAGGAATGAATAAGTGAAGCACAGGAGACATTGAGGGTGGTAAAAATATTCTCCACCAGATACATGGTATTATGTATTTTTCAAAATCAATAGAACTTCACAGCAAAAAGAATACCTTTATTCCAGTTTACAAAAAAAAAAAAAAGAAAGAAAGAAAAAAGAAAAAAAAGAAGGAGAATCTCAGGAAGGAATGGAAATTGTAACAAGCGAACGAACTGTATTGCAAATGCAGAAACAACCACAGTAAGGGCACTGCAGGGGGAAAGGTGCTCCTCCAGGTAATTCTGGAAATAAGCTGAGCCTATAAGACTGAAGGCAAAAGAAAATGCATATTAGCCTTGTAAAATAATTAAAAAATTGCTTCCTTTCGGGGTATAGGTCAACAATTCTGCATAAGGGAATTGAACATTTAAATGCATGTCAGGTCATAGGAGTACCTTTCCTCAGTTTTGGTGTGGGAACTTACAGATCCTCAAGAGGAGGAGGCTGGAATAAAGCATTTTTAAAATGAATTAGGAGTGAAAGCATCAGTAAAATAAATTTTACTTAATAGAGTTACAGATCGTTATATATAGAAATGTTTATACATGTTTTCTTATATACTGCTTAGTATACACATATTTTTTCAGATGACATCATCTAAAGTGAACCATCAATATCAGCAAGCAGATCTAGAATCCAGATGTTGGTTTCTAATACCATTCTCCAATAAAAGGAACCAGGGTTTCTAAGAGAAATCACTGATTCTAAGACTGAGACAGAAAATATACAAGATGAGTCTGGAGCAATTTTATAGTGTCACAACTTTTTTTTTTTTAAGCACTAAAAATAAAGATACAAACAAACTACATTGATAGGAGTATGTCAAAAGGATACATTAGCCAAATGAGGGTTCCAATGGCCAAATATTAGAACTATTTGAGAAATAAAATAAAAATTGTATTATAACCCAAAGTATAAACTAAATATCCAAGTATCCATACAAATAGATGACTGAAAAAAAGTAATTGTGGAAGAAGAGACAAATATCTCATGCAAATAATTCCAAATACTTCATGGAGATATTGTACCCTTAAAAGGGTGGAACAAACTCCTCACCTCCTAAGACCGGCTTGTGCACAGTGGCTTCTTTCCAAAGAGTACAATATGAAGAGAGGGAGAAGAGAAAATTCCACTGAAAAACAATACTTCAGACAAGTGATCAAGGATTACATCAACAGTGATGTCATACTGACAGTATGCATCCTAGACATGTTAGGATGAAAATGTACTTTCCACAAGGGTCTTCTTCCCCCAAAAGACATTTGCCCATTTTTAATAACAAGAAAAATCCAGACAAATTTTAATAGAGGGACATTCTACAAAATATATGGCTACTACTCCTCAAAAATGTCAAGGTCATCAAGAACAAGACAAGTCTGAAAAACTCTCACAGCTCTGTGGAGCCTAAAGATACAGGAAAACTAAATGCAACATGGTGACCTGGATGAATTCTGGAACAGAAAAAAAAAAAAAAACAACATTGCGGAAAAACTGAGGAAATAAGAATAGAGCATGGGCTTTAATTTATGTAATAATATATAAATATATGTTCATTGTGAAAAATGCACCATGCTAATATAAGATGTTCGTAAGTGAGGGAACAACAGGGCATAGAGGAGTGTGTGTGAATTCTGTTATTTGTGGGGTTTTTTTTTTCTGTAAATCTAAAACATTTTTAAAAAGATTTTATTTATTTATTTGAGAGAGAGACAGAGAGAGCATGAGCATGGGTGGGGGTGGGGAGGAACAGAGTGAGAGGGAGAAGCAGAGTCCCCACTGAGCAGGGAGCCCGATATAGGGAGGTGGGCTCGACCCCAGGACTCCAGGATCATGATCTGAGCCAAAGACAGACGTTTAACTGACTGAGCCACTCAGGCGCCCCTAAAAACTTTTCTAAAAAATAGAGTTTATTAAATTTTTTTTAAAGATTTTATTTATTCGAGAGAGAGAGAATGAGAGACAGAGAGCATGAGAAGGAGGAAGGTCAGAGGGAGAAGCAGACTCCCTGCTTAGCAGGGAGCCCGATGTGGGACTTGATTCCGGGACTCCAGGATCATGACCTGAGCCGAAGGCAGTCACTTAACCAACTGAGCCACCCAGGCGCCCGAGTTTATTAAATTTTTAAGGCATATGCATCAGAATGTAGCATGATTCAAAGAAGTATAAGAAAATTTTAATGAAAAATTATAGATATGTAAGGTTTCCTTTAAGATTAGAAAAATTTTCTCCCTTACCTGGGTGGGGCTAAAGGAATAGAATTGTGTGCATACATGCCTGGGGAGGGGGTAATATTTATATATTCACCAAAAGCCAGGTATTAGAATGATTAGTAATGATCTATAATGGAACAAACTTAAAACTACCCAAGTGCCCATCGGTATAAGAATGAGTGGCATATTCACATAATGGGCAATGGGAATGAGAGAATTAGCACAAAGATGAATGAATTTCATGATGTTAATAGTGAGCAAAAGCAGCCAGACATAAAAGTAAATGCATTGTATGATTCCATCTGTATAAAGTATTTTTAAAATAACAAGGAGCTCATCTGTTCTGGTTTCCCTTTGTGCAGAGAAATGGAGCTCTGGTTAAAAAACTCACTGAGTGAACACTAATGACTTGAGGATTTTTTCTGTGTGTATATATGTATTAAACCTTAGCAAGAAGTTAACGAATTTGAAAGATATTGATATCTTCTTTAACATACTGTCGAGGGCTATCCCTGAAATCCAGAGCATGAGTGAGTGATGATAAAACAGGACCAAAGGAGAACCCATGCAGAGAAATGTGGGTGGCAACAGCAAAAGGAAGAGAGGGTAATTTTGACAGTTTTAGGTATTCTGAAACACAAATTGCCAACAAATACCCTCAAAATAAGAGCACCATTCTGAGTGATATCCTCTGTAAACAAGTATTTGTTAATAGCGGGATCCAGCTTTTGGTAGAGTATAAAAATATACTCAGGGACCCACAAAACAATGCTGGAAGATCATAGTGAATTATGATAACTTAAGACCTCAAAGCCACAGATATGTCACATAAACATCTCTTCTAGAATGACAGATGCAAATCCAGAAGATAAAAGAAAAGAGCATGATCTCTGCATCTCGGATTAGAAAAGAAGAAGAAGAAAAAAAAAAAAAAAAGACAAAGACACAAAATTTACTATTGGGACCACTGAGGAAATCTAAATGTGGATTGTACAGCAGATTGCAATATTATATCAATGTTAAATTGTCTGATAGTAATAAATATATGATAGTTGTTATTATGTAAATAGAATTCCATTTTCCATAGGAGATATAGTCCAATATCAAGAGTTATATCTTCTACAGATTCTCAAAAACTATATATATGTATGGAGAGGTACTGAGACAAAACTCTACTGATGAATCTAGATGAAGCATATGTGTTTTATTATTCTATACAATGCTTGCAACATTTTTGTAGGCTTAAAATATTCAAAATAAAAAGTGAGAAGAAAATAAAAATCAAAACTGCTAGTACACCCTTTCACAAGATTCAGATCTCAGATTTTTATTAGAGAAAAAAACTGTTTTAAGGAAAATTGCTATAAATCCATTTTCTTCTGATAAGAAAATACATGAAATTCAAATCATGTCAGCTTTACTTCAGTAAAATTAGATAATATATTTAATTAGCTAAAGCATAGATCTATAAATTCATGAAAAATAATTTCTGACAGTTAAATTCTCATATTTTTGGAGAGAAGTATTAGTGAATAATATTCTGAAACCACTCGGATATTTTTAAGTGCTCTTTTAGACCGGAAAAAGTGTACAACATTTTATTGTAAATGTTTTATAAACAAAAATAAAAAGTTAAAGTTCAATATCATTTTCACATAATGCAGTAAGGTTAACTTATGACAAAGAATTTAATAAAAACATGAAAACAAGTCTGCCCCTATTCAAGTTAATATAACCAAAAAATGTACCCTTTTTTAAAGTTTACATAACTTTTTCATATACATTATCAAAGTGTATTTTAATAGTATTTCTTTAGGGATGTAAAGCATATAAAATTGTCCTTATTTTAAATGTGAAGAAAGTAGGGTTCAAAAGGGTAAGTAATTTTTCTAATGCCATAGAGCTAGTAATAGAACCTAGGATGTATGCACATCTTTTGAAACAGTATCACTATGTAAACAATCTCCCGTGTCACAAATACATACTTAATGACCAATATTTTCCATTTAGCAGGTACACCGATTGGAAAACATTTTCCATGTATTTCACAATTCTGCAAATCTTGTGAGCAGACACACAGATTTTGTTTCTAGACCATATTTTTAGGATGTTTGTAGAGCAAATAGGTCTGAAAGAGAAAGATAACATCTTCATCTGGAGCAGAGCGCAGAATTGTTTGCTGAACAGTGCAATAAGGACAACGTCTCCCTCTGGGGCAAAGGTTGAACATGTTTGTTTGAAGTCCTTTATAAGATCAGGGTTTATTAAGCTCAGGTTTTTTAAGCTGTGTAACAAAAGCACTACATGCCTAGCATCTAGCTGGACCTACATCTGCATGATCCCCATAGGATTTGAAAGACACGAGTGATTGCTGGGAATATGAAATACAGACACCAGCTGTGCTATGAGTAACAAAGTCTTTTGTCTCTGATCCAGTTCTGTGACTTCTGCCAGCATGCATGAAACTATGGGAGACACTTTCAGTTCTTGACAGATCTAAAGCAGTCATTACATTCAGAGGAAGAGTTTGGGCAGGGTGTTTACCAGCTTAAGAATCTATTTCAAAGACTTGGTACTACTTTCACTAATTTTTAACCTCAAGTTCCTCCCTTCCGCCCCCCTTTTCTTTGTTTCTTATTTGCTGAAAGTATCTAAGCATTGTCAGTTGAAGTTTACCATCTTAGCTTCTGGGGAAAAGGACAAGAAACTTTTTATCAAATGACAGTGTTAAAACAGAAAATAAAATAACATCCTTAAGTTTGTTGTGGGAGAGATAAACATGCACAGCTTGGTTGTATCTTTACTTGTAATTTCTCACGGACAGAGCTACCAGTAATAAAGTTGGGAAAGCCTCTGTTTTGAATTCCAACATTATTTCTCAGGCTGGTATCATTTGAATAAAGTTACTCCAAAAATTTTCAATCAAATTTTTCAAAATGTTGTTTGAATTACATGTCAGATTTGTGTTCATCTTACTGACACTAATGATTTTAATGAACTAATAGTCTGTAGCCATTTAAAATTATATAATTGTGATAATAATTTTAACTAGACTTTTACCTTTTTCTTTTTCTCCACAGAAAATGAGCCTGAGCACTAATGTGAATTAGGAACTTCCCATGAATAGCCTATATTAATACATTATAATTTGTAAACCGTTGCTTCATTTAACTTTATGGGTATTGAAGCTGACAGAAAAATTAGCCTTTAAAAATATAAAAAATGCTGACAAAAATCCATCATAGTGCTGCAGAAATCAACTTAAATGTTAATACTTAGGAAAGTTTTTAATGTAAAGTCATAAAGACAAAAACCATAGAAATATGTCATTCCTATAATTTTTGATATTAAAACAATTTCATTATGTGTTAAAGTTTATATTTTTTTCATTGAACATTTTCAAATTTTCAGATTTACGGTGCCATTTTAAATTATCAAACAATTAGTTTAAACATTAATAGAAAACTTAGGAATCCCCTAAAAAAGTACTATAAGAAGCAAGAAATTTTATGTTATTAACTCTAGGTGTAGCTTTCATATATTTTATGTATTATATGGCACTCACATGTTAAAAGATTCTGACTCTATAATCAAAGTAAAACTTCAAATGATACCTAGAATGATTAAGTGAAAAATCAATGTTTCTAGGAGGCAGGGACCAGACTTGTATTTACCTTTCTACCTCCTGGAGAGCTGTAGTCAATCAACAATATTTGTTTATTAAAACTTTTTAGAAATGAACCAGTGGCAGGGACAAAATACATAAAAAAATTTGAGTTAAAATATATAGCAAATGACAAAATAAAATGTCAAAAATTAAAAAAAAACCCTGATTTTTAATTTAAGGCAAAAATTTAATCGTAATAAACCAAAATGTCTCACTTATATTTTTATTTCGGAAAGAACACAGGACTGTCAGGAGCGACAGATTATCCTGGTCCATTCCCCCTGTCCCGCCTCTAATCTACCAGCAAAGCCTGTCCGATTTTTCACATGTGCACAGATTTGTTTCTCATCATCACCACAGTCCTGTATCAACCACCATCTTCTCTTAATTAGAGAACTGCCAGAGACTCCTAAGTCCCATCCATGGTTCATGCTTCAAAGTTGGTAGAGCGCACAACAGGTAGAGTAATTTATACAATAGAAATCAGACTCTCTCTTTTCTCCCGGTTTAAAACACTTTGATGACTTCACGTTTCAAATAAATTCAAATATCTTACCGTAGTCTTCAAAGCCCCCAGTCATCTGGCCCTTGACAATCTGTCCATTTTTATATTGGCCATGTTTCATTTTTTGCATTACTCCCTGCAAACAGTGGATTTCTTTCTCTCTTTTTAACTTAACTTGTCCCCCATCTTCTTCCAATTTAGCAGTTATTCTTCAAAGAGACAGTCTTGACCCTGACAACCATACATAAGATTCTTTCTCCCACACTCTCTCAGAAGCCTCCCATTTTTTAATAGACATTATTTAAGATACATAATTGCAGCTATTTAATATAAAATATTCAATAAAAATAATAGAAAACAGCATAATCAACACTATGCTTGCTGCCACATAGCTTTTCCAAATTCACAAATCTTGCCCCAATTGCTTTAGCTATTTTCCTTTCTAAAATGTTTTATTGCAATCTACTATACATGGAAATTTCAACATAATCGTATCATTTTTTATTGTTGTTGTCAGACTATGGACACATTCAGCATGTAAACTCTGTATCTCTTTCCTGCTGCTGCCTACACTTTACCATAGTCTTAGTGGCTTAAAACAACAGAGTTGTTCTTTTATAGTAGCCGAGTTCAGACATCTAGAATCAAGGCAATGTCAAAATTACATTCCTTCCGAAGGCTTCAGGGGAGAATCTAGTTCCCATCTTTTCTGGCTTCTAGTGGTCATCTGCATTCTAGGCCCTTCCTTACATCTTCCTACCCCTTGCTTCCATCATCACATCTCTTACCACGCACTCGAACCTCCTGTCTCCCTAGTATTAAGACCCACCTGGAAAATCCAGAAAATCTCTCCATCTCAGTATCTTTCAATTAATTATATCTGCAAAGTTCCTCTTGACATATGATATTCAGAAGTTCCAGTGATTAAAACAGGACCATCTTGGGTAGGGCATTATTCAGCCCACTACATTTTGCAAACATTTAAACAATCTATCTATTCACAATAGCTAAGATTGGAAACAACCTAAATGGATCAATGCATGAACGAATGGATAAGGATGAGGTGGTGTAGATATATTATATACAATGGAGTATTATTCAGCCATGAGAAAGAAGACAGTCCTGCCATTTGTGACAAAATGAATGGACCTTGAAGACCGTTTGGTTAGTGAAATAAGCCAGACAGTAAGACTAATACTGCATGGAGTCACTTATGTGTAGAATCTTAGGGGAAAAAAGTCAAACTCATAGAAACAGAGTAGAAAACTGATTGTCAGGGTCTAGGGGGTAGGTCAAATAGGGAGAGGTTGGTAAAAGGGCAAAAATATTCAGCTATAAAATAAGTTCTGAGGATCTAATGTAAAACATGGTTTAATATAAAACACATTATCAATACATGATAACACTGTATTGTATAATAATTAACAAAACAATTTCTAATATCACCCTATGAACTACTGTAAGAATTGGAAATATTTTTGACCACGTATAATAGTTTAGTATTGCCTTTGAATTTCCAGATATCCCTCAGTACCCTTTTTTACAGAACTTTCTTGTGGCCTATACTTACATATTTATTTTTTTAAAGAAAGATAAGGTTTGTTTGTTTTTTTTTTTTTTGGTCAAGTTCTAAAATAAATGCTCTTAGACAAAGGGTTAGTCTTTGGGAAGTGTGTGTGTGTGTGTACATACCAAACATAAGTATATTTTGGTTTACCTAAATATTCTTTGTTTGGTTAGGAAAACGTTAAACTTATCTAATTCTTGGATAATATTTTTTTTAAGATTTTATTTATTTATTTGAGAGAGAAAATGAGAGACAGAGAGCACGAGAGGGAAGTGGGTTGGGGGAGAAGCAGACCCCCTGCCGAGCAGGGAGCCCGATGCGGGACTCGATACCGGGACTCCAGGATCATGACCTGAGCCGAAGGCAGTCGCTTAACCAACTGAGCCACCCAGGCGCCCCGGATAATATTTTTGAATTTAAACCAAAATATTGTATTTTTCTTCTCTGGTACTGTAAATGAGATCATTAACTTCCAATCTATTTACCACATGCTTAAGATAATAGTCACTTTATTTAATATAAAGTTATTTCACTCTTTGCTGATTTTAAATATTTTTAAAAACAATTTAGGTATATTATACAGTAACTTGAGTCCATCTTAAGCACAGAATTTCAATAAATTCTGTCAAATGCAATGGTACCTGTGGTACCATCATGTGAATGATGCTACAAGAACATTCCCACCACCCACCAAAAGTATGCTTTGTTCTTATCTAATCAATATCTCCCACAGAACCATTTTACATTCCTTTCTTTCTAACATATAAAAACATAACTGATTTTCCTATATTGGGCTTGTGGTTTGCTAAATTCACTGTAGTTTTTGCAGTATGTTTCAAGATTCCACTGGATGTTCTATGAGCATCATTATATGTGAATAAAACAATTCAATTTCTTTCTTTACAATTCTAATGTTATTTAACTTTTACATAATTCATTGGATAATAACTTCACCAAAATAGAAATGGCAAGAATGAACATCCTTGCTTTGTTCCTTATCTTAGGGGAAAATAATTGCTATTAAATTTGATGTTAACCCTTGGGATTTCAAATAAATCCTTTCTAAGATTTTTAATTTGTTTTTTTATTCCTAGTTTGCTGAGTGTTTTATACTAAACGGGCATTGAAAGGATAGTCTTTACCTAAATATGATATTCTCTCATTAAAAGTGAAATATATAATGGTAGAAATAACTGATAGCTTTGGAAGCTCTAACCACTATTACTTACATCCCATTAGCCAAACCTAGTCACACAGCTAAACCTGATCTCTATGGGTTAGGAAACATTCTCTGCCCACTAAGAGACACTGGAAGTCGCATGGCAAATGGCAGTTACACATCCTTCTTGCTGGTAGGGCATCAAATAATTTGGAATAACAAGCAATCGATTTATTACAATATAGTAAAGTTTTCCTGTAGGTTCATCAAATGACAACTTGATCATGTTCTCTTATTGATCAACAATTTTATCCTTGGCTCATTATCATTCTCTATAGTATTTCTTCATAATTCTTGGCAATTTTTAATATCTGACAGATATTTCAAAATCCCTAGCTTTTCTGCTTCTCCTTTGTCTTTTCCTTCTCCTTTTCCTCTTTCTCCTCCCCTGTCATCTCCTCTTCTTCAACCTTTTCTTGAATGATGTTTTTGTCTGCTCTGCTTCATTGGCTCACTCCCATGATCATACTTGAGGATCTGCTATTAGCAGCGACTGAAATCCCTGTATGACTTCGATTTCAGGCATTGCTCTCTCCAACCACCATTTATCTTTCCTACTCATGCCCTTTAATGTCTCAACTCCACCATTTATTCAACCTCACATATGCATGCAGTCTTTTGATACCACCACCATCTTTTTCCTTCACCCTTTTTACATCCTTACTTAATCCTTACCTAGAATTTAGTTTGTAGTGATAAAGGGCCTCCTAAATGTGGCCCACAACAAACAAAACTGTATGTGGGGGTCCTTATTGGGATGCTCATGATCTCCCTCTCCTAAATTATATGATCTTCTCTGGGTACAGAAAATGCACCATATTTTTCCTTTTCTATTAAGTTCCTTCCATTCTACTGATCTAGACACCTCCCAAAACCTAGATAATTCCACAGCTCCAGTGTCATTCTGAATATAGTGTTCGAGTAGTGGGGGCTGCTGCTTTACATTACATCCTATTGGAAGTCAGCCTGAATCTTCTAATTCTCAAATTATCAATACTACTTGAGAAGCTAGAGAAAAGGCATTATGACTGCAAGATGCAAATGCTCAAGATTCCTTTTCATGTATGATTATAGTTTGAGTTTCAGTAACTTATTTTAGTTATTTTTACCCTCTATTGTATTCCCATTACATCAAAACTTAGCTCTTTGCAGTATTAAATATTAAGCTAGATAGAAGGTACAGGGATCCCTATTATGCAGCCATCAGAAGGACTGAAATCTTGTCATTTGCAATGACATGGATGGAACTGGAGGGTATTATGCTGAGCGAAATAAGTCAATCAGAGAAAGACATGTATCATATGGCCTCACTGATATGAGGAATTCTTAATCTCAGGAAACAAACTGAGGGTTGCTGGAGTGGTGGGGGGTGGGAGGGATGGGGTGGCTGGGTGATAGACATTGGGGAGGGTATGTGCTATGGTGAGTGCTGTGAATTGTGTAAGACCGTTGAATCACAGACCTGTACCTCTGAAACAAATAATACATTATATGTTTTTTTTTTTTTTTTTTAAAAGAAGATAGCAGGAAGGGAAGAATGAAGGGGGGGAAATCAGAGGGGGACATGAACCATGAGAGACTATGGACTCTGAGAAACAAACTGAGGGCTCTAGAGGGGTGAGGGGGTAGGAGGATGGGTTAGCCTGGTGATGGGTATTAAAGAGGGCATGTACTACATGGAGCACTGGGTGTTACACGCAAACAATGAATCATGGAACACTACATCTAAAACTAATGATGTAATGTATGGGGATTAACATAAGAATAAAAAATTTATAAAAAAACCTAATGATGTAATGTATGGTGATTAACATAACAATAAAAAGCCTAAAAAAAATCTATTGTCTACATTTTTATCTTGGTTTTTAGGCATTTGGTCCAGTCTTTTATATTGCCTGTTAACATTTTATTCAATACAGACATAGCTCAGAGATATTGTGGATTCAGTTCCAGATCACCACAATAAAGTGACTATCACAAAAAAAAAACAAAAAAAAAGGTACAGGGAAATGTTGGAGTAACTTGATTATCATCACAAATATTATCTACCTTTAATCCTTTCTTAGTTCTTTGTGAAATGTGTATAATTATAAATACTATTTCTATTTTGAAAGTTAGAATATTGACATTCTGGGTTTTGTGTAGCTTGCCCCCCAAAAGGTAGTAAACAGCAGAATAGTGTGTGCAAATTTTAGATTTCTTAGATTTTAATCTTAGAATATCTCTTTTTGGCAATGCTACCCTTCTGGTAATACATATGGTAGAAAATATTGCTGATTTCAAGATAATTTGACTGAAATTGATATATCACCTAAAGATTAAAAAATGCATTGTTTATTAATGTTGATAGACACAAAAATAGTTTCTATTACTCTGATTGATTCTACTGTAGGTAATTGCTAAATATATTAAGAATATTATATTACAGAATTATATAAGTAACATAATTGTGAATTATAAATAATCTACTGATTGGATAAAGGGGGCATAAATATGCAAATATAGACACACACACACACATATATATATATATATGCACATGCTCAAATATAATCACCCTGGGTTCTAGTCTCTTTCAATTCTAATAAATTAGTCTGTATGATACATTGCATATATAATGATTTGGTGGGGAGTATATTAGTCAGCCTGGGCTGCCATAACAAAATGCTATAGACTGGATGGTTTAAATAACAAATTTATTTTCTCACAGTTCTGGAGGACAGAAGTCTGACATGTGGATGCCAGCGTGGTCAAGTTCTTGTAAGACCCTTTGGCTGGTCTGCAGATGGCCATCTTCTTACCAATGTTCTCACAGGGCAAGGAAAGGGCAAAGGACAATCTTTTCATTCTTATAAGGTCATTAATCCAATCATGAGGGCTCTACTGTCATAACCTAATCAAACTCTAATTAACACCCAAAGGCCCCATCTCTAAATACCATTTATAATTAATATAAATTAATAAAATAAAAATATAATCAATACCACGTATTGATTTACTGGGAGACAGAAACATTCGTTTCATAACAAGGTGAATTATTTTTCTTAGTTGGCATTTATAGAACCCCACATCCAATAGGAACAGAATATATGTGCATGTGGTTAATTCACCAAGGTAGACCAGCTGCTGGGCCATTAAAAAAAAAAAATCTCAATAAATTTAAGAGGATTTAAATAATTCAAAGTATATTCTTTGACCACAACAGAACTAAATGGTTAGAACACAGGGCAATTATTTTCAGCATCCAGATATTTTAATTTTTTTTTCAAAGCAAGTCACAAAAAAATTGAACACTCCTAGGTTTTTAAGTTTCTAACTTATGATTCAAGATATTAATTGAAGTTAGAATTCCTTTTGTTTTCCTGACTTTTTGTACTTCTATTATAGCAGGGTCTTTCATATATATTTCATTAGCTGCCAGCAAAGGTAGTATCCTCTATGTATTTAAGAGTACATAGGTATTATACTTTATTTAAGAGTACATTTAAGAGTACTTTATAATACTGATCCCCTCAAGTGATCAGAAATATGAGAGGATGGATTTGGTTTTTGGACATATGTTCCATTTCATTGACTATCAATTGTTTTTGGTGCATTTCTTGTCATTTTGACATCAGCCATTGCCATTTGATATATTTTAGAATGTGACTTTGGAGTGCTGTTTGTTTTAGCAGGAATGAGTCTATGTCTACACACTAGAAGATATCCCAGGTCTTAAATTCTTCATTATCCAGGGTGCCATTCTTGACACAGAATAATTTTCTAAGAAAAGATGTGCCCAATAAATTTATCCAGAGACATTTAAGAAAAGATCTTCATGAATTTTAGGGTATTTTAAGACAAAATAAAAGGAAAATATTCATAAATTGATAAACTAGTGGCCTATGCAATATACTTAGATCCATGTCATTCTGTAGACACACTCATTATAGAGCAAACAATTAAATGTTTTTATATGGAATACTGGATATACATGTTAGCTTAGGAATGAAGGCATAGGAGAACAGAGGACATGTATAAAAGTGTATTTAAAGAACATTTCTGTTTTCCCAAGTTTTTTAAATAAGGTAAATCGTCATACGCTGTGTTGACCTGTTTTGATAAGTTACCTGTGCACAACAGTCTAGCACTTATAGCCAATAGAAGCACTTTTGATGCTAATACAATCTACATATTTTAAAATTCATGGTCTATGAATTACTATCTGTATGACCCTCCATGAATTATGTGTCTCACTTTCTTGAGCTGTAAAACGTAGATGGGAGTAATTACTTCATGGAATTCTTGTGACAATGTAATGAGTTAATATATAAATATCACTTAGAATAGTGTTTGGCACATAGAGTAAATACTTAATACATGTTGTGTGTTATTGTTGAAACATAACTAATTAAGCAGAAGTGAGGAAATGAATAGTTTACAACAGTTGATTAAGGTAGTTGACATGAATAAAAACACAAATAAGAACCATGAGTGGTTTGTTAAAACATTATAGGAAAGATTTTGCTATAGAGTATGACACCTCTGCATATCACAGGAATGGGTTGTGCTAGTTGAGGGAAAGGAAAATGACATGATTTCTTATCTGTATGAAAGAGCTGGCTCATGGGATTACATGGATGATGATATTGTTGACTATCATCTAAACTTACTCATATGGCCTTAATATGAGTTCTTGGCGTATTTTTTTTAAGGAATTCTACTTGGTGTATTTTTTAAAGAAATCCTGAGATTTGGTCCAACCACAGCTGAGATCATTACATATCCAAAGCAAAGTCAATTCTCTTCTATCTGTTTTAACAGATAAAGTTTGTGCTAAAGTAAATAAATTACTGTTTGTGATAAAGGACCTAAGAAGCTAAGTGACTATTGCTAAAGTGCTCACAAAAACCAATGCATCTTTTGCCTCATAAATGATTAGCTGAATTGGTTGTATTCACATACCAATCTGAACAAAATATCTGACTTGACCAAACTTTAGGTAAACTTCTCTCCTTCCCCAGGTCCCAGAATTTTGTCCCATTCCTTAAGCACTGGAAGCTATAACAGCTTCCACTTTTAAAGACTCTCCTTAAAATCAGCTGACCTCAATGAAAGACATTTCTTGCTCAACTGTCCAATAAACATACAGCCTTGTTCTTAAAAAAAAAAAAAAAAAGAAAAAAGAAAAAGAAAAGAAAAAAAAGCCCCTTCTACCTAACCTTTGAGATGCTTGTAGATCTTATGGTTGGAACATTTACTCAATTGTAATAGCCTCTTCACCTTCCCATACGGCAATGATCTTTTTGGCTAAAGTCTTTCCTTACTTAAGTCTGGATTTGTTTTATTTGATGTGCTACAAATGGAATTTGTTACCACCTCTCGTATTTGTCATTTTATAAATGCACTACATCCTTAAAGTACCAATTACATGATCTAATATGATGTTTGTTACCATCATGCTTATTATGTTCTGGTTTACCAGATACAATTTCAGCAGTAATGTTGTTTTAGGTTTTGATACGTTAAAATACTTTTTCAATATATTTTCCATTCTTTGCACTACCATTGACAAATGGTAAAATAGTACACCTGCATTTCAGACATATTGAGTCCCTACTTATCAAAACAGTTGTAGTTCATTAATATATAACATGATACTTTGATTAAAATTAAAGAAATATTTACATATGGGGATAAATATGTATTTTGAGTGCTAAACTAGGGCTACACACACACACACACACACACACAGCATTTTCTAACCCCCAAGTGTTTTAGATTATGTCCTATAGGAAGCCAACTCAAACATAGAATTTAGTGTAAAACCTGCAGAGACTGATGACTGAAATCTTCTTCCAACAAGCCTCCCAGTATCTGAGACAACCATCCTTCATTAACTGATGAATTAAATGAATATATGACAAGCATCACTAGCCTTGCATTCTTTAGATACTTATGGGTAATTCTCATTTTTTGCATCTCCTTCCTCTCAAGGAAGTAGTATTGTTTTGGTTTCCTACCTTGGCATTCATGGGCAGGGCAGTTTTGGAGGTTTCTATTTTGTTTTTCTCACTATGTTATCCCTTACCATGTAGACCAAGGACTCAATATGGGTGTCGTATCAACTACCAAGTGTGTCTATCCCAACTATATATTCAAGGACCAAAAAGTGACAAGATGTGTCCCCCACCCCGGACACATTAACTGAACTGGATGTTGGACAGGACTTCATTTATTATCTAGTCCCCACATACCATCATTCTAACCTGGTGCCATGATAATGTTAGATTTCTGAGTATTGTCACTGTGTAACCTTTTTCAAATGGTCCTTTATATGATTAGGTGTTCCCCTTTCCCCAGTGTACAGTTTGAGAAAAGGGCTATAGGTCCCCTCTGGGAAAGGTCCAGATGAAGCATCCCATGTACAATTATATTGGTGTTACAGGGATATTCATCTTGGGGATATGGCTCTCATTCAATTGGTGCATTCTGGGTCCTAAAACTGGAAATTGGGCAAGGAATTGTGAATTTTAGTAGAGTGCCTTCTTCTGTTCATCCAACCTCAATTTCTTCTGATTATATATATTTGTTGTGTAAATGCCTGACAATTAGCTTTTTTTATTGTAAGTGTCTAACAATAATCTTTAGACTGCTGAAGCCTCCAGTTCAAAGACATTCATTTCAAACAAACACATTGCCAGTTACAGGACTAGATAAACATCCAGGCTGCCCCACCCATGGAGTTCTGTTTTTATTTTTAAGAAAGCTCTGGTAGATCTAAGTAACTGTTTGACCCCTTTCTTTTCTCTTCCAGTGCTTTAATTCCTATTCTTATGTTTTAAACTCACCAATAAAGAGTAAAACTGTGAAACCCTAGTGCCGCCACCCCACCCCACCTCAACCCCAATAAAGGTAGAATCCCAGCTCTCTCTACTTGCAACTTCACTGTGTGGCCCTGGGCTTGCCATGTACCAAGACTTATAAGTAGTAAAATTTGTTATTTCAAAGTTCACTGATGGCTGTTGCTGAGGTGCATCTTGTAATCATAGTAAGGACCACAAGTGCCAGCCAAGCCGTAACATGGCCTCCAATCAAGAAAATGCCTGTGGGGTAGCTACCAGAAGTAGTGTGGGCCCAGATGAGTTCCTCAGGCATTTCTAGCCCGTAGTATCACTATCAGTAGGCTGAGACTGGCACAGAACTACTTCGACTAGTATTTTTGCTGTACTTGCATATACCTAGTTTCTAGTATTAAGCACCACCACTTGGCTACTCTTTTTGGAGGTTTCATCATCTCTATTTCTGCCAGTATAGTTCTGCCATACCCTCTCTCAACATTAGCCTTTGCCAATGGAAGGGAGCCACCATTGAGTTCCTTCATGATACTGGCATTTTCTTACCAGTACGCTGCTAATGGCCCTTCTTAATTTGTACACCTTCCAGGCCTGTCTGTAGAATACAAACATCTGATGGATTTTCTGGTGTTATGCAGAATATCTGCTCCAACATGCATATGCCCTTAAGTGTGTCATTCCCTTTATCCACAGACTGCCATAATAATTCAGACAGTAGATTTCATTCAACTTGGTCCATTGCTTTTCACATGCATCTAGAAGTCATCTAATGCTTACTATCACCTGGGAGTCCTTGCCACATTCGTAAATCCAGTATCTCAGGAAAGTGATCCTACGTCAATAACTTCTCCCTCATCTATTCTTGTGTCTGCATCCATTGATCAAGTACCCTCAAAGTCTGGTTCCACATGGATACTGAATTGATGAGATGTAAGTCAACCCTGGAAGGACACATCTTGGATTAGATAATTCTTTTCAACCAAGGAAAATTCTGAAAGGGCTGACTGCTGAAGGCTATTTGCTGATAGCAGTCCCAGACGCAAAGGCAATAAATCTGTATCAAAGTGTTCAACACACAACAAAATATGCTCTATTTACTCTACCAAACCTAAATAACATTTTAGAGACTTTACTTCATTCCCAAGATATTAACTAACCAAAAGTATTTGTTATGGTGAATGTTACCTTTCATTTGTGTTCCCATCTACTCTTTTAGATGATATTTGAATTCTTAATATCTAACATTCCAATTTATTCTCACTTTAATGAAATTTGGTGTTTTTGTTTTATAAACAATTATATGAAAGTATTTAAACTGGTTTCCATTTCTTGCCTAAGTTAAGAAAAATTAAAAGATTTGACCAAACACCTTAATAGACACCTTACTGAAGAAGATATACAGTTGGCAAGAGTATGAAAAGATGTTCCACATATCATATGTCATCAAGAAAATGGAAGTTAGAACAAAGAGATACCATTACACAACTATCTGAACAGTCAAAATCCAGAATACTGACAACACCAAATGCTAACAAGACCGTGGAGCAATAGGAACTCGCCTTCATTATTACTAGAAATGAATAATGTCACGGCCACTTTGGAAGACAGATTGGCAGCTTCTTACAAAATGATACTCTTACCATATGATATGGCTATGCAAGGCAGTTGTGCTCCTTGGTATTTACCCAAAGCAGCTACAAACTTATGACCTTACAAAAATCTGAATGTGGATGTTTATAGCATCTTTATTACTAATTACCAAAACTTGGAGGCAACCAAGATGCTCTTCAGTAGGTGAATGGATAAACTGTGATTTACCCTGATAATGAACTATTATTCAGCATTAAAAAGAAATAAGCTCAAAAACCATGAGAAGACATGAGAAAACTTAAATGCATATTACTAAGTGAAAGAAGCCAATCTGAAAAGCCTATATATATTGTAAGATTCCAACTAAGTGACATTCAGGAAAGTCAAAACTATGGGGAGAATAAAACGATAAGTGGTTCCTAAGGGTTACAGAGGAGGAGAGCAAAATAAGTGGAGCACAAAGAATTTTTAGGGCACTGAAATACTCTGTATGATACTAATTAAACATTTTATTGTTTTAAATCCTGTATATCTTAAGAAACATGTATTTCCATATTTATTGTCTGTTGAAACATGTCAGTTATAGGTCCCAGAACTTTGTCTTGATGGTTGTTTCATATTATAGTCCATGTGGATTATCTGTGTTAAGGTTTTAGAAAGTTTTCCATTTTTTTTTTAAAGATTTTATTTATTTATTTGAGAGAGTGAGAGAGAGAAAGAGCACAAGAGGGAGGAGCGGGAGAGGGAGAAGCAGACTCCCTGCTGAGCAGGGAGCCCGATGCGGGACTCGATCCCAGGACTCCAGGATCACGACCTGAGCCGAAGACAGTCGCTTAACCAACTGAGCCACCCAGGTGCCCAAAAAGTTTTCCATTCTTTCCATTAGTATGCATCTTAGGTAATAACCTGCACGATGTTCAATCTTCCCTATTACTGCTGCCATTTTATCACCACCTAATGAATTTAATTCCCAGTCAAAATCTTCACCAATTGTGATTTTCTTACAGTAAATAACCAAAAAGTGCACCATAAGCAGACACAGTGTTGCCATTTTTTAGTTCTAATTCCATTGCAGTTTCTATGAACACTAAAAACAGATTAAAAACATTTAGATCCCTTAAATCTGAGCTGTACATTAGATGTAAGCTAGTCCAGTGGTAACATTTTATAGTAGATAATTTTGCTTATATAAATGGAACAGGAATGCAGACAAGATGCCCGATGCTCTTTGCCCTGTCTGCCTTAAGTGGAACTGAAATTTGTTAAACTAGCATAGTCTTTGGAATTTTTGTTATATAAACTTCATATGTACCATTTCATGGACAAGTACATTGTGACCTGGATTATAACAAGGAATCCCTTTGACATTTGGCCCCATTTATCCTCATCCTAATAAGAGAGCCATAAGGATGGTTTTGCACCCCAGATTATCAATGTCAAATTGAATTGTGTTCACAGTTCTCAAATATGTTTGAATATTTTCCTTTTCTTTGGGCACAATTAACTGACTAGATGTCCATGTGTCCTTTTAGGGGAACGACTGGGAAATCATTATCATGTATACTTTCCAATTTGCCCTATTTATTTATTTATTCTCATAGGGACTCATCCTCTTCTTCAATCAACAGTTTCCAGGACTGAAAAGTCCAAGCATAAACTGGAAACTGGAAAGGAAATTTGACTGCAGTCCTCAGCATCCTGATCATCCATGCAAGAATCCTTTTGGCTATAAAATTAAACAATTTCCTTATTGAAATCCTAGTATCTTGACACTGGAAGGCTAGGTTTTAGTAATCATCTCTATAGTTCTCCATGGATTAGGATTCCTGAATCTCAATCTTTACAAGTGTTTCCACCATAATTTTGAAAGTTAAATAGGTCTATCTGACTTCTAAAATTTCAGAACCACACCATGTTCTCAGTCATTGGCAAGCCCTGTTTTATAATGGCATCTCCTACCTTTAGCCCTGACCAACAGTGACAACTGAGCTTAATGATGTTAATGAACTTCTTACCAATATATTCCTTACTATTTTGATATACAGAGAGTGAACTTTGAGACCTCCCAAAAAATACAGTCAACTTGTAAGTTTTCTGGCCTTTCCACATTAGTACACCTACCTCTCCTTTTTTATCGTTTTATACCTCCCTTTTTATCCCTTGTTATCCCTCCCTTCACTTTTTCCAAGATTCCAATTGCCAACCTAGTAACCTATTTTCACTATTTCTCAGAGTATTAAATTCTAGGCTATTATAGAACACAAAATATATTTCCAGTTGAGTAATGTAAAAAATATGTTTTTGTCCTACATTTTTTCCTCTCTTTCTCATTCTGGAACAATCAGTTTTGTTTGTTTTTTTGTTGTTATTGTTTGTTTTTTACTTTAGGAAAAACATTACTTTTTCCTTATTAAAAACATATCTCCATACCTCATACCTTTTCTTACCAAAAACACACCCTACTATCCTTGCAGAGATGTTTCCTTTATTATTTCTAGTAGGCTTAATTACATACATTAATTAGAATTCCTAACCCTTAGAATTCTTAATTCCTACTGAAAACTAAAGTATGAGCTATTGTGAACTGTGTTACACTAGCATTCTGTGGATTGGAAAATTTATAAATGCATTTCACAATTTCTAGAACCTTGTATTCTTGCTCATAAAATTTTCAGTGTGGCACAAAACATATTGTGGTGTCTAAATGGGGTATCTCTAGGTCAGATGGGGGTCCCCAAAGGTGGGGTGATGATTGGGTGAATGTTGGTGGAGGGAGGTGAAAGCACTCACCTGAGGCTGAAGAAAGGAGATAGATGTTTATTGAATATACTACAAGGGAGCAGCAGGCTGGACAGCAGAGGAGAGGCCTTCTGTCATAAGGCAGTGGGTGGGGCTGTTTCTAAAGGGGGAAGGTGAGGAGGTATGGCAACATATGGAATCTTCCCTTTTTTGGTAACTGTGCCTGATTGGAAGTAGCCCATTGGTCAGTTAGGGACTATGGATATTTTGAGGTATGTCCCCTGATGGGCCAGTCTGTATTCAACCTGGGGGTCCCGTGGCCCTTTCTGCATTCCATGGCTCAAGCCTATTTGCCTAAAATCGGCCTCCACCTATGTTTAGTAATTAATGCTTCAGTATTTTATTTAATTTGGGAATGATCTAGATATTCAATGACTATCCATCAATTAATTTATATCTGTATAACTTTAAGAAGTTATTTCTAAAAGATTTTGGAAACTGCTTTTAAGTAGATATACCATAAAGTGTAATTCTTATTAAGTTCACTTATATCTTTTATCTTGTATTTACATCTATTTAATTTACTTGTTCTTAAAAATTATTAGATTACTCGTGGAAGTTTCATGAGACATTTGACAGTTAATCATTATCTTAAGTTATCTTTCTTGCTGACAAATTCTGTAACTGAGACACTATGAGCTTATTTGACTTTTAGTAAACCTAGGCAGAATAAAAGTTGTATGCTGCATTATATTTAATATTGACAACTCTAAAGACATGACTTGTTAATTAAAACAAACTTAAACAAGCTTTTCCCAGCCCCATCCCAAAATTATCCTAGATCCATGTGAACTTGAGAAACAATTGGGTAAGTTTCTATGTTTCTGAAAGTATACTTGATTTATATAAATGCTTTAAGTCAATTAATAGATCTCTATACAATATTTTTAAATTAATTTTGGCAATACCATCCAGAGGTGTAAAAAAAAAATATGTTCATAACAAACATATGTAGATGTAAATAAACATACAGACTAACAGAAACAGATCTTATAGCTTTTGTTTTAAAATTTTAGTCATGAGACAGGTGAGAATGCAAAACTCACAAGTTTATAAAAGAACAGTTGGATCCAAATTGTGTTTCTGGTAGATGGAATAAGTTTACCTGCTCAAATGCCTTAAACTTTTTACTAATATTTGTGAAAATGACTTTCAAGGTTTTTCATTTGCCTAGTTTTAAAATAGACTTTCCTTCCCCCCCCCCCATAAGAATGACCCCCGCTGAAGTTTAGAGATAGCCCTCAGATCCTAGAGAAGTCAATTAGAACATTTACATATCAAAAGCACGGAGACAGAATGTAAGTTCCACCTTTTGTTTCCTGAGTACAGAATTTTTGCAAACCCTACAAGCCTTTTGACATGAATAAGGGAGGTTTGGGGATTGGTACAAAGGGTAGATGGGCTTTTTCTGTTCTCTGTACATTTGTAAGACAAGTTCTACAAGTTGTCCTCAATTTGTGGGACAGTCGTTTTTATTCCTCAAAGAATTGGGTGGCAACCTGAATGATATCAAGGTACAGACCCAACCATCCACCTACATTATTTTCTATTCTTTATATCAGGAAAAACATTTTAACCAAGATAGAAATCAAAAGATTCTTATGTTCTAGGTTTAGAGCTATTTGTCTTTGGAATGTTTTTCTTCCCCTCTGGGTACATAGTTTCATTTTAGTTTGCAGGGAAAAGCTCTTTAAAAAGTTCCTAGGAGACTGAATATCACCTTCCAATTTGACCAACTTCTGACCATAGAGCTACTTAAAAAACAAAAACAAAACACAACTTTCAAATGTTTTGTCACATTGAAAAAATTTCTTCAGCCTGGATAAATATTTCTGACAGTACTGAATGACCTCATGGAGTCAAGAGGCATCCCCAAAGAGGGAGCAGAAGATACTACCCTCCTAAGATCCAGAAGAAATATTTAGACAATTCCCCTGAGAGCTGGCAACAGTAGGTAGAATCCCAGCAGCAAATAGAACGCAACTCACATTTCTTTTCAGCTATATTTTTGGGTCCAGAACCTGATGGCTGAGCTGCCTGCACACACAAGAACCAACAACAAAGTGCATGCCCCAAGCAGGCAGAAAGCCAAGCTAAGCCAAGCCAAATTCTCAGGAAACAAAATGAAACAAACAAGAATGAAATAGCTGTCCCTGGGAGAGAAAGGATCAACAACCAATGGATACCCCAAAACCAAATTCAGTCTAGTTTTGGAAAGGAAGGGGCAACATGCAATTTTACCTTCGTTTCTCAACTGGGCACCACAGATCCAGGAGAGCCTGGTAAAAATTCTCACCCTTTGCTGGCTTCGGCCAGTGTTCTAGGATAACATCCGCACCTTCCAGGGCATGTGGGTTTAAAGTAAAGAGTGTAATCCTAGTATCTACCAGAATGTAGCAAAGTTTTCCATTAATTTTGATGCCTTTTAAGCATTCAACTGGTACCCACCAATTCTGTAGCTTTGGCATATGAGATTCCCATTAGCAACAAATTTATTATTCCTTTTACAAGATTTCTTTAAAATGACAGATACCCTGATGGTTTTTAATAATCCAACTTGTACATACTTAGATTTTGGTTTTGATGGTCTAAATAGTCGGAATTTGTCTTATTTCCCCAAGTTCCCCAATGGTTTATGCTGTAGATTAAATTTGAGGGCTTTTTGAGCCCCCCAACAGCTGCTATCCATTATAGACTTCCAATATAACTATCCCAGAAACTTGTAGGAGCCCAGACTTTTCTGTGAAATTTAATAAACCCCAGAACGTTCCCTGGACACCAGAATCTTTCTCAAAACTTTAATAAACCCTGGAAACTTTCAAGTACCCAGAACCTTTTTAAACAAATATATACTTTAAAATAAAGTTTGGATTGGAGAGCTGCATGCAAGGAAGTGAAGCCCAAACCAGAGAGGGACTTACCCACAGCCTTTGGTACTGATGACAGGAACAGTGAACTCAAAGAGTTCAGCAGGTGCCTTACCTGTGTGTCTTGCTGTCCCATAGACCCCTAGCAGTTAGCTTTGGATCACATTCCTGGTCACCAAAACTGTTAAGAAATGATTAAAGAAAACAATTCAGGTGACATAAATGCTTCATAAAGCAACCAGTATCCTTTCAGAGAACCATAAAATGGGGCTACTGGTTTGTAAACTAGTCCCTGCACACAGAGGACAAGGACAGACACAAGAAGAGGCAGACGACTCCACATGGGTAGGTGGCAGGTTAATAAGCAAGAGAACTTATGCTTGAGGCTCGTCTCGGATGGCTGCAAGATGAGTATATTTCCATACCTACCTACCAGAATCTTAAAAGTTATATAGGTGTCTTAATTGGGTTCAAACACATATTCAGTCCAGGTGATCTCAACAACAATTTTCTCTCTCAAGGCTGGGTCATTGAAACAGCTCCCAGTGTGGGAAAGGTGGGCAGAATATACATTCCAAAAATAGGGAAGGAGGCTCTGTTTGCTCCGGTCCAGCTCATGGGTCAACTGGGGTCACATCCTATCAATGCGCTCCTCCAATAGGGGCAAAAGGCAGGACATTTGTGTGTTTAAATAAAGGATAAAGAACAAGTTAGAAACAAATAGAAAGTATCTGATTGGCTGGTACCACATCATCAACCTCATCTGAGGTGAGAAAGCCCAGAGGTGGCTTGGCAATTAGGAGTTGGCTGACTGGATATTCAGTGCTTCTGGTCTAGTGGAATGTTTGCAGGGACACAAAAGTTATCGAACTTTCAGTTGCTGTCACGACACCAGGAAATGAGTGGCTCCATCTCAGAGCTAGAAATTTTTTTTGAAATTTGTAAGTACTATTTTTCTCAGAACTCACAAAATCCAGAGAGATTTTATCTTTGTGCACACTCCCTTCTACTCATATTCCATTTTGCTCACCTCCAGTAAAGTTTTAATAATTTCTACACAATTGCATTCCAGGAGTTATCAGTATTAGATCTACATTAGTGGTGATATTTGCCACCTGCTCAGTGCATGATCCAGTTTCCATTTAAGAGTCCATATCTTCTGGGGCACCTGGGTGGCTCAGTTAGTTAAATGTCTGCCTTTGGCTAAGGTCGTGATCCCAGGGTCCTGGGATTGAGCCCCACATCAAGCTCTCTGCTCAGTGGGGAGCCTGCGTCTCCTGCTGCCTGCTGCTCCCCCTGCTTAAGCTCTCCCTTTGTCAAATAAGTAAAATCTTAAAAAAAAAAGGTCTACATCCTCAGAGTAATCCTGATTTAAAAAAAAAAAAAAGTCATATGTTGTGTCTTCTAGAAAGCACATGTTGAAATTCTAAAATCTGCAAGAAGAAATTTTATTGAGAACAGCTTAACAAAGGAGGATTGGGCAGAGGGAGAATCTAAACTCCAATGAAGATGCAACAGAGGAGTCAGCTAATCCTATAAGGAGCTCTGGAGCTATCATGGTTTTTCATAATTTTTCCATATCTAGCAAAGGATGACAGCCTCTGTGGTCCTGCATTCATTTGATGGAATCTGACCAAATGAAGAACATACTTTTGCATGAGGCAGGGTGTTTTTTTTTTTTTTTTTTTTTCCCTTCCTGCTGAAGATAATTCCTAGAGACTCATCTGTGAACAACCAGAAACCAGCACCGCCAGCAGCTACAAGAATCAGTTTCTCATTCCTGAAAGCATGAACTATAGCATCCACCCTTGTGTTGATCAAACTGAGCTTGATCTCATAGGAGTTCCTAAAATTCACAGAAATGAATTTCATAAATATAGACCTGGGGAACAAGAGGAAAAAGAATTAATTCCTAGAACTCGATCTCCATATTTCAAGGATAGGTCTATGTACATTTACCCCTGCAATTATAAGTTGCTCATTTATAGCATTCTCAGTTTCCTTTAGGTATGTATTAAAGATTTTATTTATTTATTTGAGAGAGAGAGAATGAGAGACCGAGAGCACGAGAGGGAAGAGGGTCAGAAGGAGAAGCAGACCCCCCGCTGAGCAGGGAGCCTGATGTGGGACTCAATCCTAGGACTCCATGATCATGACCTGAGCTGAAGACAGTCGCTTAACCAACTGAGCCACCCAGGCGCCCCTGTCATAATGTTATTAAAGAAAGCCCAGATGAAAGGTTTATGGTGCTATAAAGAATTTTGTGGTACAGACCAAAGGTGAGGCGTTATAAAATTAAACAGATGTAAATCTTTGGAAAAGACCCATGCAGAATTGGGCATTAGTGTGCTAGCTGAAGTTGCAGGGCTGAGATGATTCACAGTTGTTGCAAAATTTTATCTGATGCACGAGTTAAATTAAAAAAGGAGTACTAATAATTTATTCCATAATTTATTCCATTTGATCAATACAATTGGTTGACAGTATCAATAAAGGTACAAAGTCATGAATACTTTGTTAATGTTGGAAGTAGTGCAAAAAATAATAATACCACCCTCAAGGCAACTGGCCTGCAAAATAAGCATCAGTGATTTTCACCTTCTGTTACACCCTTGTATAGTATTATCTCACAGTGAGTAGGATAGGTATAACCTGTTATAAACCATCCAATTCCTATAACCCATAGGAATTGAAGAAAAGATGGTGTGACTTCCAAGGCTAGATCATAAAATGCATTGCACCGTGGATCATTTGCTTTGGGAGAAGCCAGCTACCATGCAAGGTGACGCTCAAGCAACAATATGAAGTTCACATGGCAAAAAGAGGCCTCCCGCTAACAGACATGTGACTATGCCAAATGGGAAGTGTATTCTTTTCCTTAGTCAAGTCTCCAGAGGACTTCAGCCAAAGTCAAACCATCAAACCACTTAGCTAGGCTGCTCTGAAGGTTTTGAACCACAGAAACTGTGTGAGATAATAAATGTTAAGTGTTGTTTTAAGTGATATTTTTTGGAGTATTTGTTACATAGCAGGATGTAACTAATACAGCTATTAAATAAGAAATATCCTGCCTTATTTTCAAACTGCACCCACATTTATGTAATGGTGAATCTTGGCTGATGCCAGTTCAGGCTTTCAACTCCTAGCCTACCTAACTCTCTGGGATGTTTTGAAACACTGAAACTGGCATCCTGACTTTTCTAACTTAGGGAGAATGTAAGCACTATGTGGGGTAAAGCTTAAATCCTGACCTATCATTCCTGACAAACAGAGTATAGAGTGTGGGGCGTAGGCACTCAAAGAGGGGAAGAAAAAAAAAAAAAAAAAACATGATTGAGGAGTTCTACCCCATTACAACCCACATCTAAGTTCCAGTAAGGAGGAGTGGCTCCCAGATGCCAGGAGGAGTTCCTTTGGTCTACCATGGCAAAACTACACACATTTCCCTATTGTGATGGTGTCTCCTTCTGAAAATGCTAAACATTATTTAAGAAAAGGCCTTCTCCTTTGGAAGGGAGCACTGACCATGGGAATCAATCACTGGAAACAATTTGCCTTCAAGAGAGCTCCATAGTAACAGGGACATTTTATCACCGTCTTGCGAGGAGTCCAGGAAATGTGATGGCAAAAGAATCACAGCATCCGAATTGCTTTGGTAGGTAGGACAGCAAAAAACTACCAAATGTGTAATTAAATAGTAGTGTCCCAGAATACAATGTGCACAATAGTGATCTACCCGTTTTAAAGTCTCTTATATGTCTACGTCAGCACCCAATATACAGTGGATGTTCCATAAATATTTATGGAAGAGAGGGATGAATGAATGAATGAGTTTTTCTAGGGTCAGTGAAGGCTAAGGATGGATAGTCTCACCATAGAAGTGGGTTTCAATAGAATCTTCATAGATATCAGAAGCTTTTGACAGGGTGATTTTAGATCGGTTGAAGAAGAGTGGGATTGTAAAGTCAGAGATAGCTTAGCTCAAATTTCAGATACTACAACTACTCCTGCTGGAAACCTTTACAGAGGCAGGAAAAATATGAATAAGAGTGTCCCAACTAATTTGTTACATGGGGGATATTAATTCAAATGACCTATATACAAATTGCTCAAGTTTTCTCTCCTGGAAAACTCAGACAAATGAGGTCAAGGCAATATTATAGTAATAATAATAATTCATATTCATGTGAGATTGTAAACCTGAGAGAAGGCAATTTTATTTTGTAAACAATGATACTTCTAATGGCTACTTAAAAGGTATTTACTGTGAGCACCTGATGACAAATATTTTAATGCTTTTCCATGGACATATATATAATATTTAACTGATAGAAAACATCGCTAGAAGGAATTTTGGTAGAAGTGTTAGAATTAGGAGTAATATGAGTGAATGTGATATTATATAAATATAACATTTCTTAGTGTTCTGTGTAAACATTCTAAATTTTAAATATGTTTATATTAAGAAAACATGTTTAATATGTTAAGTAAGATTCACAGGTAATTTTCACACCTAATTATGAGCTCTGGTAGGCAATTTAGAGGCTATTACTATTATTCCAATTTTGCAGAACACAAAATTGAAAAAAAAAAAAAGATTTTCTCAAAGTCATAAAATTATGAGAAAGATAGGATGTAAACTCCAAATCTTATTATCACAATATGTATTCTCTCCACACCCAATTTTAGCATATTGTAAAGTGTAACAGAACTCGGCAAAAGTGTGTTTTGGTTAGGTGAGAGTTTCCATATATGAAAGAATAACTTTGGCTTTGGAATTTATTGCACCCAGATGATATTTTACCTTTAACAAGACTTTTATAAAGCAATGGCTCAAACTGATAGTGTTTATTGACAGTCATGTTGAGGCATTCTTATTATTGAAAACAAAGAAAATTAAGAAAAATGCTTTTTTAGGGTACCTGAGTTGCTCAGTTAAGCATCTAACTTTTGGTTTCGGCTCAGGTCATGATCTCAGGTTACTGAAATCTAGCCCTGCGTCTGGCTTCTCACTCAGCATAGAGTCTGCGTGTCCCACTCCCTATCCCTCTGCTCCTCCCAACCCCCTCAGTGAAATAATCTTTAAAAACAGAAGAAAAAAAAATTTTTTTCTAAAGTTCTTATATAAAAGGACTTTTTAAAAAAGATTTTATTTATTTATTTGAGAGAGAAGGAGAGAGAGAGAGAGCATGAGACGGGGGAGGGTCAGAGGGAGAAGCAGACTCCCTGCTGAGCAAGGAGCCCGATGCGGGACTCGATCCTGGGACTCCAGGATCATGACCTGAGCCGAAGGCAGTCGCTCAACCAACTGAGCCACCCAGGCGCCCTAAAAGGACTTAATCTAGTAAATAAATAAGTTTATATATATATATTAATGCTGTAATAAGGTATACTAAGGGAACAATGGCAGCACAGCAAAGGATACTAGCTGTGCTCAGTTGTTTAAGCAAAACTTCTACTGGGAGAGCACATCAAGAGGAGATTGAAAAGTTCAGATCATAAAAGGCTGAGAAGAATTCTACAAAAAGTATGATAAATGGAAAAGGAGACTACAAACATTTTGCTATTAAGAATGATATTCAAGGAAAGAATATCAACAAATGACTGAATAAATATAGTAATTCAGGCCCTTGAAGGCATAATGAGGACTTAATATGCAATTTAATTTTTCCCTAGGTGATGGGTAGAAAATGAATGAGTATTGAAAGCCTTCCAAAGCAATGTCTACCATTCCTGATTACAAAATCTTCCCGAGATGGCTGAGGCATCTACAATGCACGTACAAAAGCATGTCCAAAAGCAGTGGATAGAAAAACTATTGTTTTAAGTGGCAAGTGGGGAATAATGGATGGCTGCTCACTGCCTCCTCACATGTGATCTCAAAGTGGGCATTTCTTCTCTGGGCACTTGGAATAATTTCTAATGGATTGGCAAAGCCCCATATGCAAAGGCAAACATGCCGAACAATCACATGAAATTTGAGACATTCAATCTTTTATAGTGTTGTATCTCAAATCACAAACATCCTGTTACACAATAGAATCTCAATAAAACATTAGTGAGTATGGAATGAATGAGATTAAAGTCAGCTAGTGAGCAGTTATGAAGAATTTGCCTAATCTGATTATTTTTTTTCAACTAAATACATAAGACTTAGAGAAAAATCAGCTTGTACATGTAAGTTAAACTGTAAGGGATAACTTACCAAGTATCACTGTTTTCTTTCATGTTCAGAGGAAGTTAATATCAGCAGTGGCATTTAGAAAATGTCTGACATGCTTAAATATAGGGAGCTTATACAGCTCTAAATAATGAAAAAAAAATAGGAGCCATATTTCTTTTAGTTTAAAATGGATCCAGATAAAGTTAAGGGAAGAGTGAAATTTCCTAATAAAATTCCCCATTGTTGTGAAAACAAGGTCATTCCCCCACCATAGAATTAAAAGCTTCATATAAACAGAGCTGATAAGTAGTTTCTCAGATAGGATAGGGTATGTTGTAGTAACTCATGTACAAAAGTCCAAAAGCTTGTTGTATTAAAAAAAAAAAAGTTGATTTTTTTAGTGATTTAAAGTGTATTGTGGAATTGGAAAATGTCCAAGGCAACAGCTTTCTCAGCAGTGAGCCAGTGAGCCAGGTTGATGAGGGCTCCACCATACTGTATGTAACTAAATTGATGATAATATATGACCTTCCCAATTAAAGTAGCAGGGGAAGGGTGGTAGGAAAAAAAAAAAAAAATCAAGTATCAGCAATTAAATACTACTTCTCAGAAATGACACACCTTATTACTACTTACTTTTCATTGCTCATAGTCAGTCATATGATGATATATAACTAAGTGGCCAAGGAAGTGACTAGAAGGGAAAAGAAGAATAAGTATTGATGATCAGTTTTAATGTCTGCAGTTGACAGGTAGATAAATGGATATTGGAAAGTTAACCCGAAGGCATCTCAATTTGAAGTGAGAAATTCTATCACTTAACTACAAATTCTTTAATCTCTTTGTACAATAAAGAAAAATTGGGAGGACTGACAAAAATCAAGACATAAAATCTATCTAGTTATAGTCAATATTCTCCCCCTGTGATGAGCAGAAAGAAAGGTTCTAAGACTTATCATAAGCTTTATTTCAAATTAGTTATCCACCCTTGACAAAATTATCCATACACAAAATTCTTTTGTCACAGCCAAGATTGATACAATGTATACCTTAGTGAAAAGTAAGGGTTCATGATTTCCCTCAAGTTTTCAAGTATGCAAATTCTTGTATACTCATTAAAAATGATAAAGGGAATTAAGAGTACCCTTATTTTGGTGAGAACTGAGAAATGTGTAGAATTGGTGAATCATACTGCACACCTGTAACTAATAACACTATATGTTAATTACACTTCAATTTTTATAAAGGACATATATTTAGTTACAACAGGTTTAACAATTCTAGAATGAAGAAGTCCTTTGATTAATAGAAACCAATCATTTTTTAATGATTGTCAGTAGTTACCCCCTTGGCTAGGTAAGCTCCATGTGGGTTATTGTAAGGACTTGACTCAATAACTCATTTCATGTTACAGTATTACCATCCCTTTAATAAACAATATTCTGAAATTTCATGTTACAGTATTAATGTAACTACATGTTAATCATTGATTAACACAATGTTTGACTCAGTATTTACATCTGATAACTGTTCCGAAGATGATCAGCCTTATATTTCTTATTCTTGTGAGCATGAGTTGCTTTTAGTCATTATTCAGGTACTGCCCTAATTAACCATACAATTCTTAATGAAATGCTTTACAGAACATAAAGAATCTGACAATTTTCTAAAACTGGTATTATGAGAAAGGAGTTGAACAAATGTTTTGAAAATTCAGTAGTTTCCCAGTATTTAAAATTCATTCTTATATTTGCATTTGGTGACAACTAGGAATTAAATACCAATGAAAAGTCCCTATTTAACATTCCTTTAAGGGGTCAACAAGGATCATCTGCTATTTTCTTATAGGGACAATGAAAAAGGTAAAATGAGTGCCTTTAAAGATCTGGAAGAAACTCCATCTTAAAAAAAAAAAAAAAAAAAATGTTCACTGAAGGAAAAGTAGCAGAAGAAATCTTCCAGGCTAATTCGTCCTGAGTAGTACGTGAGTCATTTAAGCAGCTAGGAAATTCAATGGCTGAATGCTTCACTGGCTCTGCCCCCCAGTGGGCAGGGCAGAGCCCATAACTCAGACAATCACCTACTGGCTGTTAGTGCTGTACCTGCACATGTGTCTTATCCTTCCCACCGTTAAGTGATTAACCCCACGTTCTAGGTTTATTCAGCAGGACTCAAGTGGTTAAACTAATTAAATTGGTGATGCCCTACATTAACCTCTACGTGAATTCCAGCTGCATTACTCCTTAAGAGGGTCAAGATTCCCACCTCACTTCAGGGGCAAAAGAATGCCTGCTGAAATTCATAAGGAGAAAACATATGTTGCCTATGGTTCAAAGCTTCCTTTAAAGCTATTTTTACTCATTATTTCAGAATATTGTTTATTAAAGGGATGGTAATACTGTAACATGAAATGAGTTATTGAGTCAAGTCCTTACAATAACCCACATGGAGCTTACCTAGCCAAGGGGGGTAACTACTGACTTAGCAATTTTAGGATGAACAACCTAGATCTAGATATATTTATTCAGTAATTCATGTAATTCATTCAATTATTCATTCACTCATCACATTACCTGCATGTATTACTCGCATTTAGAAAGAAGGTAAGAATATAAACAATTGGAACAAACGGAAAAATCCTTTTATCATTAAAAACCCAAGTGTGCCACGGTAAAATTTTAAAAGAACATATACTAGAATAAAATTAAGATTAAAAAAACATGACAAAGGTGTAAAACATTAATAAGTAACTACTTAAAAAGTGAAAGAAAACTTCAACAAATGGCTAGTGATTCGGTTCAGCATGCATCAATGGGATAACCAATGTTGTGCCAAACATTTTCTAGATATACCTTTTACTTCTAAGCAAGCAATTTTGTTTGGGGCAGCAATGTATCCAGTGAAAGAAAGAAACAAACAAACAAAAAAGAGTAGTTCCACAAATTCAAATTAGCACTCATTAACTACAGTATTTATTCTCGAGAATGTGTAAATGTCGATGAGGATTGAACTGTATTTTAAAATGAGCATCCAAATTCATTGGTTCAGAAACCTATCAACAAGAATAATGCACCTACCATCCCAACATTAACTGAGAGGACATGAGTCAAGGGCATTCTTAAACAACAAATTCTGAAGACAGACCAAACTGTTATGCATATGAAGCAGGTTGTGAGGTCAACGTGCAGAAAATATCACAACATAAGTTAATGCTAACAAATGACACCCTGAAAACACCTTTTGAAAGTAGCCCTGACAACTAGAGCATCTGCAGGAATTACCTCCCACATGAAACATCACTTGGTGCTACAGAAGGGGCCTATGATGAAGGAACACATTTGACAGGTAATACAAGATAAATGTGGATTATAAAAAAAGAGTCATGTTTGTGTTAATATGACTGGATTTCTAGATTTTTTTTATTTAGAAAGCAGTAATAAAATTTACTTTTTAGATAATGAGTTTTTTGTTCTGTAATTTTCTATCAAAATATATTACTGAGAGACTTACAGGTCTGAACACTAAGAAAAAGCTGTGTCTTCATTTAGAATTGCTTAAGGAATTTGATGTTTGAGTTTGTGTTCTGAGTTTTCCCATTTTCTTTGACTTCCCCTGTTTTGCTCTCCTTTTCTAGCCATTACACACCCCACATGGTTCCCCCTCATGTTACTAAGTAATTTTACTCTATCATTTAATTAGATTTATCCTCAATGCTCAGGTGCCTTTCTCTGTATTGAGTGTTTTTTTACCTCTCTAACTTGTAATACTTTGGCATTTTATATCATTCAATAGGAGTTACTCAGCTATCATACAAAAGGGATAAAATGTTAAAGTTATCCCACCTCCCTTATGAATCAGGTGACAAGATCATTTACTTTATCATGTTGTTTTCAGTGTTTTATAACAATAACCTAGGTATTGTTCCCATTTTACAGAGAAGTTAACCTAACTTAGAAATAACTCAGAGGAAGCTCACTTGTTTAAATTTCAGTAGCAAAGCTTGAAAATTTCAACTGATAAACGGTAGAATCTGGGTTTATTCTAGGAGGCCTTCGGTCTAGACCTTCTTTCAGTTGAATTGATGTTTTCCCCAGAGCACTTCCCAGTTTAGGTTAGCTACTTTTTCTAACTTCACAAATGTCTTTGCTAACATTTTCCTGCATGATAGCGCTATTCCCACAAGGGAAAAATTAAAGAAATGAAGCGAAATTTTAAAAGCCTTGATCATGATTTTAAACTATAAAAGTCCTATTAATTCCTAATTAAAATTTCCTAAGCAAAAGCAACAGTGTCAACAAAGTATTTTGCCAATATTGTTATTTTCAATTATAGATCATAGCACACAGAATCATCTCAGAAAAGTGAGTAGGTAAGAAAAACAAATTAAAAAAAAATTGTTAAGGTCTTTGTACTTTTTTTTTATTTTATTTTTTTAATTTATTTGACATAGAGAGAGGGAACACAAGGAGGGGGAGTAGGAGAGGGGAAAGCAGGCTTCCAGCTGAGCAGGGAGCCTGATGCGGGGCTCAATCCCAGGACGCTGGGATCATGACCTGAGCTGAAGGCAGACGCTTAACCGTCTGAGCCACCCAGGTGCCCCAAGGTCTTTGTACTTTCAATTTTACTGCTTAGGGTCAGGGCCCACAGATTTAAAACTCACCGGGAAGAATTTCCTATCAGGAAGTTTACTGTCACATTATCATTCCCATAACCTGAGGAAAAAAATTCTGTCTACATACTGTCACTGCTAGTAATAAGTTATCTGTGTAACAAATGAATAATTACTGTCTAAAAACACACAGCAAACTGTGGGCACAGAGGAAGGATTTGCATCTGGGGTAAACTAAGAGAAGGCAAAACCTTCACAATCATGTTGATCCAAAGGGCCTGAGACAAACAGGAAAATCTACTTTGTATATACCAGCTAGGGAATAATGAACCAAGCTCAAGTAAGTGGTATTAAAGCGAGGGGACTATGGGAGGCTGAGCCCAGAAAAAGCGCCTGAAACATAGCCACAGGATCCCTTATGAGCTTACAATCTCAATTGTAGACAAGGATAAAACTCTAATATATAACAAGCCAACTTGGACAGATGTTCAGAAGACAGTACTGATTAAAGGGTACTTGTTTAGCTGAAAAGTTAATTCACTTTGATAGATGAGTACTTCACTGCAAATGAAAATTTCATTTTACTTTATATTAACACCTTCCATAGTTAATTTGAAACTAACTAAATTTGATGTTATTTTTTTCTGGAATATCTTCAACAATTCAGAAAGCAATTTTATTTTTAAGTGCTTTTTTTCCTTGAAGAGAAAAAAGAGGAAATTAATAAATACACTTTTTCTGTATTTTAGAACAATTAAACAATGCTATCTCTCTAAATTTTATGTTCTAGTTCTTCAGGAAACACAATACAAACACAATCCTAGACAAACACGTAATTTAACATATGTTGCAATTCCCTGAATCATACGGTGCCCAGGATATCCAGCATTTCCTTTGCCTTTTGTTAAGTACATGAATTCTGATGTGCAAATATGAAGTGGGTCAGGCCATAATTTTACCATACATTAGAATCTGCAATACATTAACATAATTATCAACCTCAAAGAGATATTTTACATTTTCTAGCATTGCAAAGAATAGTTATGGGTACGAATAGATAGAAGCCCCAATGAAAAAGTAGCTTTAAATGAGTCAGATAAAACGTGAAATAAATATGTAGTAAAAATATGTAAATATATAATTCGGGGCACAGAGTTGTGTTAATACTAAACTCAAAGTCAATATTAAGAAAATTAATTCTGGTGAAATATAAATATGCAATTGTAGTCTTAGATAAAGCTGTATTTTTAGTTGTCGCCTAATATTTTCCCCAATAAAGTAATGAGACCCGTCAACAACACGGTTATCAGTGATGATATTCTTCAATTATGCAAACCTCAAAACCAACAGGAATTCGGGGAGAAGCTAAATAGTTTTGCCATTTACTTACAGCGTATCACAAATCATGAGCACTCCTTCCGTGTTCCTTTCTCTCTCCTTCTTCTTATCACACCCAGAAGAAGTGGTAGAGCGTTACCCAGCATACACTGAACTTAGGTGTGTTGGATGCTGCGCTGCACCAACCAGCTCTCCCTTCTGGATAAAGGTTTGATCTCCTCAGCTTCTGGAAGTTCTCGCAGGCCGTGGCCCTCACCTATAAGCCATCTCCAGTTATTGCCTCTGTGGGAGACAGCTGTCGTTGCTTATTCTCTTCAGCTACTTTTTCTCTTTTCCATCCCCAGGGCCATAAACAGTGCCTGACCTGTAGTGTCCACTCAATAATTGTTCGTTGAATAAATAGATACATGTTCATATTTATTCTACACAAGTGAAATATTCTTTAGATAAATTTCCTCCAGTTATATCATTCTGAAACATGATTGTAGTTGATGAATTGATAAAATTGCCTCCATGGTTGTTTCCAACTGAAAGGAGAACTATCACCCTACTTTTTGTTGTGTGCCTTACATCACTATATTCTGTCCCCCCACAAATTGCAAACTTATCTATATTAATGTGTAGAAAAATGTTAACATTTGGCCACAGAGTTGAAAGTTTCCGTGTATCACATTCACAACTAATACCTCAAAATTTATTTAAGTTTAAGCTAATTTATACCACGCTTACTCAAGTGATTTTGTATCAGTTTGCAATCCATGAGGTTCATTGACACAGCTGCAGGGGATAAATTCCAAACTAAATGAACTAACACTTACTGAGCACCTACAATATGATGAGCATGATGTTCGTTTCTTTAAAAATATATTTCTCATAATCTCTGCATTAATCTTGCAAAGCTGAATATTTATCCCATTTACGGAGGAAGATCATGATGCTTTGTGAAGGTAAACAAACTTCCACATCCAAATACAATGCTCTCAATTTAAAGTATTTAATCTTGCTAAATGCCTCACTAAATTATGCAAACTTAGATGTTTAAAACTCTCTTCTGACAAATTGACTATTGGGATCTCTATCAAGTCAACTCTACCAATGTGTACACCCAGCCATTCATTTATGCAAATATGTTTATTTTGCAAATTCAAATTCCACTGAAATGCCTATTTGAACCTGAATTAATTGCTAATCTGGTTTTTCCCAATTCACTATTTTCTATCAGATATAAATCCCATAAAACTTCAGCATTATTGCTACAATTATATTCACTTTAGTTACATTGTTTTCTGTACTCTAATATAGAGATGTACAGGTCAACCTTGCATTTGAAAAAAAGTATTACACATCTTAGGGTATTTGCACCCTCCAGAAATGTCCAAATTCTGTGTAATACTTATGATACTTTATAAAATTCTCTTACATTTTCATTTTCCTTCCACATTTTATATCTAAGCATTATTCAGTTTTTTCTCCCCAAAAGTTTTTTGGTTATTCTATTTCTAACAAATTAAACATATGATTTATTTTTCTTCTTGATAATTCTAACCTCTCCAACTTCCCTTTTAAAATAATTCTGCTATGTTAATTGGTGTTGGCAAAACTTCCAGTTTGATATCAGCTACAAATTTCATTAACATACTGTTTTTGCCATCTTCCAGATCATTAATTAAGTTGTTAAATAAGATCAGCCCTCACACTGATCCCTGTGGCACTCCATTAAATACGTTGACATTTTGTTTGTTATATTTCAGTCAGTTTTATATCCACAAGGCTTTGCTTTTATCCAAGTCAATTTGAATTTTTTATCACCACTCTAAGACACTCTATGAAATATTTTATTTGCTATTTCAGAGTAGATATATTCCATATCCTTGACAATATCGGCTTCTCCCCAATTATTCTGTGGTAGAGGTAGTCTGAAATTATTTAAAAATTGTGGATTTTTAAATTATGATTGCTTTAATATCAAAATCCCTGGATATTTTTTCTCTTGCTATCTTTGTGCTTATTTTGGGGTAATATAAGTTTTTTATTGTGTCCTTTCTGAGACCCACATTTTCTTTCAAAATTCAGGTTTCTTTCTAATTCTATATCCCTTTCCAAAAAAAAAAAAAATTTCATTATTTCCTTCTTACAGAAATATTCATGCTATCCAGACTCATGGAAGCAAGTTTCATCACCTCATACTTTTGTGTTGAATTTATTATTTTCCATAATTTCTTTAATCTTTATTTTTCAAATCAAATATCTGCTAATTTTCCACCAAACTGGTAAATTGGCTTTTATTATTGATCCTAACAATTTATATTCACTTAAAATAAACTTTATGTAGATTTAACCATTTCAGTTAAGACTTGGTTGAATATCTCTCTCATCTTATCCTATGCAGAGAGAGACTATTTAGAAATTGAACTTATAATTGTATAATAAAATGGCATTCTATCATTTCCCAAATTTTAAATCCATTTGTATATCTTGAATCTTAATTATGGAATATGCTTCTTTCTTTTAGAAGAAATTAGATAAATTTATTCATTCAATATTATTAAAATGCATTTTCTTTTATTTGCTATCATATTCCTCATAGAGTCATCTATTATTAAATCAAAAATAAGAAATGAGTTAATTCATAGTAAACCTTGTAAATTTTCATCATCATTATACCTTTTTTTTTTTCTAGTTTTAAGACATGCTCCTTGACAACAGTTTTGGCAACAATTTTTTAGATTTGACTCCAAAAGCAAAGCCAACGAAAGCAAAAATAAACAAGTGGACTACATCAAGTTAAAAAGTTTCTGTACAACAAAGGAAATCATCAATAAAATAAAAAGGCAACTTACTGAGTGGAAGAAAATATTTATAAATCATATATCCAACAAGTAGTTAATATCCAAAATATATTTTAAAAACTCATGCATATGAATAGCAATATATATACATATAATAATAATAAATGGGCAGAAGATATGAATAGACATTTCTCCAAAGAAGACCTACAGATGGCAGACATATGAATAGATGCTTAAAATCACTAATCATCAGAGAAATGCAAACCAAAACCACAATGAGATATCACCTCACACCTGTGACAATGGCTAAAATCAAGAAGATAAGAAATAACAAGTGTTGGTGAGAATGTGGAGAAAAGGGAACCTTTATGCATTGTAAGTGGGAATGTAAATTGGTACAGCCGCTATGGAAAACCATATGGAGTTTCCTCAAAAAATTAAAACTAGAACTACCTTACAATCCAGCAATTCTACTTTTGGATATTTAGCCAAAGAAAATAAAAACACTAACTGGAAAAGATATATGCACCCTCATATTCATTGCAGCATCATATACAATAGTCAAGATACGGAAACAACCTAACTGCCCACTGAAGGATAAATAGATAAAGAAACTGACATGCACACACACAAATACAAGGAACTCAGCCCTAAAAAGAATGGACATTTGCCATTTGCAACAACATGGATGGACATTTGAGGGCATTTTGTTAAGTGAAATAAGTCATGCAGAGAAAGATAAATACCCTATGATTTCACTTATGTGTGGACTAATACAAAAATAAATAAATCAAAACACAACACAACAAAACAAACAAAAAAAGCTAAGCTCATAGATACAGAGAACAGATTGGTGGCTGCCAGAGGAGAGGGGCATCGGGTATGTGAAACAGAAGGGAATCAAAGGATTGGAAGTTATATCAAACTGAGAGTTATAAAACACATAAGTCATGGAGATTTAATGTACAGTATGGTAACTATAGTTAATATTCTATTGCATATTTAAAAGTTACTATGAAAGTAAATGTTGAAAGTTTTGATCACAAGAAAAAAAATGTATAACTATGTATGCTGACAGATGGTGACTAGACTTATTGTGGTGATCTTTTCCCAGTGTACACAAATATCAAATCATTATGTTGTAACCTGAAACTAATATAATGTCAAATTTCCATTATACCTCATTAAAAATAAATAAACACTTATGGACTACAACATCTTCAATATTAACAATTTGTCATGCACTAATACATAATCTGCTATGCTTCAAAATGTGTTCTGGGCACTGAGGATTCCACAATAAATGAGACACAAGTTGCCCTTGACAGGACAGAATAATGTTGGTAACTTATCACAGAAGAATATGAACCAGATAATAATATGGATTAAACCTTGGTTCTTTTTATTTTTTTTTAAGATTTTTTTTTCTTTTTATTTATTTATTTGAGAGAGAGAATGAGATAGAGCATGAGAGGGGGGAGGGTCAGAGGGAGAAGCAGACTCCCCGCTGAGCAGGGAGCCCGATGCGGGACTCGATCCCGGGACTCCAGGATCATGACCTGAGCCGAAGGCAGTCGCTTAACCAACTGAGCCACCCAGGCGTCCCATAAACCTTGGTTCTTATAGAACAGACCCCAGAAGAAAATCACATCAGCTTGACCAGCAGAAACTTTCAGAGGCTCCAAAGTTTGTGGCATAAGATGTCAGGAGGATGAGGAAAATAGGAAAATCAGCATTCATATTGATTATGAGTTTCTTCTCCTTCAACTTTCAACCTGCAATTTCCCCAACTTTCTTCAGGGACAGACATATTTTCTGGAACACCTTCAGCTTGATTTCTCTAGGGGAAGCAAAAAGTGGGTGTGAGACATAAAATTTTAAAAATGGAAAAGAAAATCACCCCGAGAAATGGATAACCACGCTTCCTATTTTACCTTGGGTTACAAAATGCCTGCAACTCAGACCAATACTTGCAACATTTGGAAAGGTTTTTTTTTTTAAAGATTTTATTTATTTATTTATTTATTTGAGAGAGAGAGAGAAACAGCATGAGAGGGGATAGTGTCAGAGGGAGAAGCATGCTCCCTGCCGAGCCGGGAGCCCGATGTGGGACTCGATCCCAGGACTCCGGGATCATGACCTGAGCCGAAGGCAGTCGCTTAACCAACTGAGCCACCCAGGCGCCCGCAACATTTGGAAAGTTTATTCCTGGGAAAAACTGAGCTCCCCCAGGGAAGACCTCTAGATACTGATAAGCCATTAACTGATCATCATTTATAAATTGGTAGAATAGCCCAACTGTTGGCAAGCCCTAAACAGAATTTCCAAGTAAATATGACTAAAAAGTCAATAGAGGGCATAAGAGGGAATCTTTCAATAGTAAAGAGAGACCAAAATAAATAATAGTAGAACTCTGATGAACACAAATAGAAGAAAATAAAAGAAAAAAAAAGCTAATAAAATCTGTTTTATATTTTAGAAATGTAACAGAAAATATTCATTTAGAACAAATAACTGTGAGCTATTAAAAATATAGTACAAGAAAGGGCTCTTAAAATATAAAAACAGAATGGTAAGAATTTAAAAACATCAAATGTGATGGATAAAACTCAGAATGTCTTAGAATTTCAAATAAAACATGATAATAGGCAAGAAAGGTAAATAAAAAAAAGAGAGAGAGAGAAACAAAGAGACAATTAGGAATCACATCTAAGAATCAAACAATAATCATAGGAAAAAGGAATAGGGGAAAAAAAAGAATGTATTGAAACAAACAAAAAATTTTCCAGAACTGAAGGACACGTCTCCTAGTTGAAAGGTTCCACTGAGTGGCAATCTCAACGTACAATAATGATAATGATAATAATAGCAATACCAAGTTATCAGTTTGAAATGTCTAAACATGAGGGATTTAGCAAATATCTTAAAGTATTTAGAGAAAAACGTGTCAAAATTTGTTACAAACACATTGTTGAAAATCAGACTTGGCTTGAGTTTTCCAAACACAATGGTGAATGCTAGTACAATGAAAAGAAATAATTTGAAATACAATCCTAGGTAAGACATTTTCTACATAAAATTTTTCCACCTGTATTAGTTTCCTAGTGTTGCATAAGAAATCGCTACAGATTGAGTGGTTTAAAACAACGGGAAAGTCTTCTTTCACAATTTATGGAGGCCAGAAATCTGCAGTGAAGCTGTCAGGGACATACTCCCTGCTATGTCTGTAGGGGAGACTCCTTGACTCTTCCAGTCTTTGTGGCTACAGGCATTCCCGGCTTGGCCCTGCAGGGCTCCGGTCTCTGCTTCCATCTTCACCTGACGCCTTCTCCCCTCGGTGTCTGAGATTCAACTCTCTGCATGCCATCCTCTTACAAGGACACTTGTCGTTGAATTTAGGGGCCATATTAAGCCCCAAAGGATCTCATCTCTAGATCCTTAACTTAGTTACATCTACAAAGACCATTTTTTCTAAAAAAAAAGAAAAAAAATCACGTTCACTGGTTATGTGAATTAGGACATATCTTTTAGAGGCCACCGTTCCTATCCCACTATACCTATCAAACCATTAATAAGGTGCATATGTAAAATAAAGCCTTCTTATACAAGAAAGTACTAGAAAATTGACTTCCCTTCCCCTCTTTCTTGGAATCTAATAGAGACTATGCTGCCCCAAACAATGAATCAATCCCAACTAAGTACTGTAAGCTACCTAGTGAACAAGAATTCCAACAGAGGAGAGTGTGGGTAGAAATCACCAAAATAAAAAGACAGCCTAGGGGAGCCTGGGTGACTCAGTCTGTTAAGCATTCGACTCTTGATTTCAGCTTAGGTCATGATCTCAGGGTCCTGAGATTCAGCCCCTCCTCAGCTCCACACTTAGCTTGGAGTCTGCTTGAGATTCTCTCCCTCGCCCTCTGCCCCTCCCCCTGCTTATGTTCTCTCTCTCTCTCTCTAATACATACATAAAAATCTTTTAAAAAGCCAGGAAGTCTCATGGTATTAGCAGTGTATCGGGCCAGAGTACAAATTGAAGCAAAATATAACAGGGTTCTGAGAGGGAAGGTGAAAAGAAAAAAAAAGTGAGCATTTTGAAACTATTGGTAGGTGTTTGGCAGATATGGTGAAATAGCTGAAATAAAAATGTAAATTTTATTAATAAAACCAAGTGCATGCAAGGAAAATTTTAACTCCAGAAACAATAAAGAAATACATAATAAAGAAAATGTTAGGGCGCCTGGGTGGCTCAGTTGGTTAAGCGACTGCCTTCGGCTCAGGTCATGAACCTGGAGTCCGGGGATCAAGTTCCGCATCAGGCTACCTGCTCAGCCGGGAGTCTGCTTCTCCCTCTCCCGCTCCCCCCTCTTGTGCTCTCTCTGTCTCTCACTCTCTCTCTCAAATAAATAAATAAAATCTTTAAAAAAAAAAAAGAAAATGCTATATGACATGTTTTAGGTTAGAAGAAGCTGAAAACACACTAGAAAGATACACATTGAATACTGACTTAAATAACAACTGTAATAAAATTTTATTCAATTTTTACTATGGACTGTAGCTTCACCTGAGACCACAGAATACTTACTAAAATTGTACAGCCTTACAGAGTTCTTTATTAGTTCTATTTCAAGAAACCTATTCTATTGATTAGCCCTCTTGTGCATAACATCAAGACATTCACATCAGTTGTGGGTGGTAACGGGTACACCATGTGTGGTATAATCAAGGAGGAATCTGTTAGTAAGAATTTTAGAGTCCTTGTTCCCTTGACAACAGGTAATGCCCAGCTACTCAGCATGTGTTTCCACAGGATCCCAGGTAATTCCTCAGTTATTAATGATAGTTTGCTTGTTAAACTTGTATCTCTAAAAGACTGGTTCTTATGTGAAACTGATATATTCTCCAATACTCTATGTTTGCAAGTAGAAGTGTTTTTATCTTAATTATCTTTCCCTTTAATTTCTCACATATTTTAAATTACCTGCTTTGAATAGAGGCAGCATGACTTCTGAGAAGACACACCTAAAATATCTTATATGGCTGGTCAATTTTCAGACGCGTGTATTTATGTAGATGTGTGGTTATTTATTTCAGCAACTGATAAAACAGACATTTATAAATGATTAATAAAATTTTATAAGTAAACATGATGTCATCAAAACAAAACCCAATGGTTAATGAACTTAATTGAGGGTTTTATTATTGCAGTTCTGCGCTGCTAATTCTCTGTGTGTCTTAGAAGTTAACAGGTAAAGCAAAGATCTGGGGGAAAAAAAATGACAAGATTGTCAAGATTCTATAACCTAAGTTTGTGTCTAAATCACAACAAATAATTTTATACATATATATATGTATATGTCTTATACATATATGTTTTATACATATATATATGTATATGTCATATATATATATATATATATATGAAAGCTTGGCTCTCTGAAATATGTAATTTCATTACAAATTGCAATATAAAATTTTCTCCCTACTTTGTAAAGTATATTTCTGAAAACCCCTGCTATAGCATAATCATCATGAATAAATTAAAGCATTATCAGAAAAAAACAGATTTGAGTGGCCACAATCATGAATAAATAAAAACATGTTTTTTCTCTGTTATTACTGGCATTAAATGGTTTATATGGTGCAACAATACATGCTATTAATTTAAACACCTGATTAATAAAAATGGGCACTGTGCATAAAAATAGGCACTGTCCAATAGCCATATCTTAGTGTTCAGGTAACCCTTCACCAGAGTTTCACCAGGCAGTTTTTTTGGTTGTTTATCATGTTTGTGTCATGATAGCCTAGATGGTACTGTGGTAGCAAACAGCCCAAAATATAATTGGTAACGCAACCAAGTTTATTTTTATGTTACATGTCCATCATAATTTGTCTGCTCATGTTTACCACTCAGTGACTCAAGCTGTTAGTGATGCTGTCTGCACACATGTTGCCATGATCACAGAGGCCAGGAAAAACCAACACAGCAAAGCAAACTCGGGCTCTGAAAACTTCTGCTTGGGATTGAGAGATGATGCTTCACACCCTTTCTGGGCCAAAGCAAGTCACATAACTAAGACTAAGTTCAAGGGACATTGGTGTGTAATCTTCCCACAAATGGGGAACTGACTATTTGTGAACAAGAATTCAGTTCACCACATCTAGAAAACATATATCCTAATGGCTGTTTTCTCTGATTCTCGTCCTTTCTCGATTTATGTGTTCATTCGATGAATATTTATTGGCACTCTCTATGTACTAGGGAATGTAATTAGCTGGGATAATATAGAAATAAAAAATGCAAATTATGTTGGGGGGGAAACAAATGCATAGGCAAGTGTAAAATAATCTGTCTTTCTATGATCAAGGTAATTGTTGAATATTTTAGAAAAACACGGGTACACAGAAATACAGTATAACAGAATATAGTAATGCTGTTTTCACCTCTTAAGAAAGCTTCTGTCCATGAAAATACATTATGTTGTGATTTACAACAGCAACAACAAAACCCCAAATTCTTTGAAACAATAAAAGAGACATAGTACCTGATATACAAAGAATGGTTCGGGAAGACTTGCTAATGTGCCATGTATATTGAGTCAAGAGCTCAATAAAAGCTCTGAGAATCCAGCTTTTTTTTAGTCTTCTATTCTGCCATCTGGGTTGCCTGCTTCATGCTACGGTTATAGTCTCTGATAGTGAACACACAGCTGTAGTAACTCACTGTACATCTGGATGCACACCATTCGGCCAGGAAAATAGTGACCATATAACTCTAGAATTTTCCAGCATATATCTCTTACAATTTTATCAGATTGAGTTGGGTCACATATCCCTTGCAGATTTAATAATCATTCCTGATGGAATTACATCAGGATGAATAGCTTAGACCTAGATCATAGGAAGAATTTCATTCTTCTAAACCACATAGGCTACATGAAAAAAAGGATGAATCACCAATGAAAATTGAAATAGTTACCAAGAAAAGGGCAGTAATCACTATGACCAATATACCATTGCAATTTTTGCCTCTGATTTTTATCATGTTATTTTTTTAATGATCTCTAAATGCATTCCCTAAATCTAAGACATATATTTGATTTCTACTAAAAAGTTTCATTCAAAAAAGCTTTTAGAGGTGCCTGGGTGTCTCAGTTGGTTAAGTGTCTGCCTTTGGCTCAGGTCATGATCCCAGGGTATGGGATCAAGGCCCACATCAGGCTCCCTGCTCAGCAGGGAGATGGCTTCTCCCTCTCCTGCCTCCCCCGCTCCCTCTGTTCAATCAACCAGTCAATCAATCTTGAAAAAGCAAAACAAAAACAAAAACAAAAAATCTTCCATATGAATAATAGCTACAACAGATTTAACATTTTCAAAAAATTGCTGAATTTAGTTTGGAAAATGGGTTAACCAATTATATTCTATTGCACCATATATATTAATCATAGTTTTAAGTATATAGCCTTCCCTCTAAAAGAAGGGAAATGTATTAGTTTGCTAATGAAAATGGAAAATTAAAACGTAAATAATTTTACTTCTACTATGGCTGAGTAAGCTAACAGGCTGAGGTCCCACTGATGAGAAAGATAATCTCTGGGGGTGGAGATTACTTGACGAGTATGCAAGGTAAAAAAAAGAAAAAACAAAAAAAGACAGGCATTTATTTTGTCAGGAACTGGAGAACTGAAAGAAGGGACCAGCATAGAAGGAGTTTCCCATTTTTATGGCTTTAGCCTGAGGGAAATCTATGGTCACAGGATGTCATGCAGTGACTAGATTTCTAATAGAGAACTGTAGTATTTCTAGCCAGAAGAACTAGAAGACAGAGACTGGGAAAGTGTAACTATTGAAAAATGAGGTAGGATGCTGGAAAGTAGGGAGACACATAAGAACACCAAATTCTGTTCACGGCCAAAGTTTCCAGCTGAGTCCTGACTCCATGAGTGGGCCAACTCAAAACAAACTGCAGCTAAGGAAAACAAAACAAAACAAAAACTGGAACAGACATTTGACCTGCCAGCCACCATGAAGACAGAGTATGTAATTTTATTCCAACCAAGTTAACTGCTTTGTAAAATAAACTAACAAAATTTTTACATTGTTGTTTACATAATAGGCATTGTTTACAATAGCCAAGATATGGAAGCAACTTCTGTATAGTGTCCATTGATGGATCAATGGTATGTATATACACCATATTTTCTTTATTCTTTCAAGTGTCTAGCTAGCTAACTAGCTAATGGAATATTATTCAGCCATAAAGAAGAATAAAATCTTACCATGTGTAATAACTGAACAGACCTTGAGGGCATTATGCTAAGAAAAATAAGTCAGACAGAGAAAGACAAATACTGTAGAATCTTAGATACAGAATCTAAAACAAACACCCAAAAAACAAACAAAATAAAATAAAATAATGACCTCACAGATACAGAGAAGAGATTGGTGGTTGTCAGAGGTAGGGGGGATGGGGTGGGCAAAGTGGGTGAAGGGAGTCAAAAGGTACGAACTTCCAGTTATCAAATAAACAAATTATGGGATGTAATGTACAGCATAATCACTGTTAACAGTTATAGTTAATAATTTAGTTAATAATACTGTATTGCATGTTTGAAAATTGCTAAGGAAGTAATCTTAAAAGTTCTCATCACAAGAAAAAAAATATAACTATATATGGGAATGGGTGCTAACTAGACTTATTGTAGAGATCATTTCTCAATATATACAAATCTCAAATCATTATGCTGTACACCTGAACCTAATATAATGTTATATGGCATTAAAAAAGAAATACTACTTGAAGATAAGAAAATAATTTTTCAGAGGACTGTTCCAGAATCAAGGGTCTAACACACACATCAATGATATTTAGTCTTCGGACCAAAATTATGCAACACACAGACATAAACACACCAACAGTGAAATGTGCTCTAGGGAAATGGCAAAGGTCATTCCCAAGATGACACAGATATTGAAATGATCAGAAAATGAGTACAAAGCAACTATTAGAACTCAGGAAGGTAGAAAGGTAAGGAAAGGCATTCATAATGGATGAAAAGATAGGAAACCCCAACAGACAAAAAGATTCTATCTAATAGAACCAAATGGGATATTTAAACATTGCTAGCTGTCAGTTAATATGCTTTGCCCAAATTCCTATGAGTTTATTTAGTTAAGACTAAAGTGATGGTTGCCAGATGGGAGAGGTGGGGGATGGGAAAAACCAGTGAAGAGGACTGGGGAATACAGGCTTCCAGTTATGGAAAGAATAGTCATGGGAATAAAAGGTATAGCATAGGGAATATAGTCAGTGGTATCATAATAGCATTGTATGGTGACGAGTGGTAGCTATGCATGTGATTAGCATCACATGATGGATAGAGATGTTGGATCACTAGGTTGTACACCTGAAGATAATAAAAAATTGTGTGTCAACTACACTCAAATTAAAAAAAAAAAAAGTTACCTGAGAAATAAACAATCCAGGGTGTGGGGGGGGAAATAAATTTAATAAATTAAGTGAATTTTAAAGACATTAATACTATGACAAATATATATATTTACCGAGTTTTGAGCAAATGTATATTAAATATTTTATTAAAAACTTTCACTAGACCTGGATATCTAGTGATTTCATTAGTATTTGTATTTAGTGATCCATTTGGTGTTTGGTCATTTTACACAAATAGCTGGAAAACTATGGCACAAAAATTATATACTTCTTTAATGTTTTCTACTATTTCTAGTCAATGTTTTCTTAAAGAGGAATTTTCTTTCAAAAAGAGCAGCTCTCAACTACCTTCTAATTGGGATTAAAATCGTACACATTTTCAGATATTTTTTTTAAAGATTTTATTTATTTGACAGAGAGAGGGACAGTGAGAGAGGGAACACAAGCAGGGGGAGTGGGAGAGGGAGAAGCAGACTCCCTGCTGAGCAGGGAGCCAGATGTGGGAATGGATCTCAGGACCCCAGGATCATGACCTGAGCTGAAGGCAAATGCTTAACGACTGAGCCACCCAGGAGCCCCTTTAGAACATTTTTTAAACTTAATATTATTCTTTAATTGGTTATTACTATTGAGTCTGTAAGGGCATCTGCAAACACATCAGAGTTTTTAGGAAGCAGAGATGTATATTGTTATCAAATCCTTGTCATTAAGTTGCTCAGCTAGTCTCAGAAAACCTTTCTACTGTTTTCTGACTGGATTTCCTTGTCTTTTAAGCATGAATAATGTTATCATTTCTAACTCCACCAACTTAACATGGTTATTATGATGAGGAAATAAAATAATGCCTGTAAAAATTGTTTGGAAATAGAAGCACCATATAATGGGAATTTTGAGTAACCATTGACTTCTAACAGGTTATTTTAACCAACATAATTCTAAAAAAACATTTTATGTCACATTCCTTACTAGCTGTCATCTTAAATGTTGTAAAAAGAATAAAGAGGAATGCCTTACTTACGATGCTCAGCAAATATTGAAATGCTACAATTTCTCCCTAGATACACAGAAAAAAAAAAATATATATATATATATATATATACATGCTTCAGTAAACACAAGCACAAGTAAGTCTTCCCAGAAAACTCACTGTTCTAGGAGTCCAGGTAAAACCAAAAGCAGGAAAATCCAGGACATAAGGAACATCTCAAGAAGTTGTAAAAATACACTAGCAGAAAACTTTAGCAAGCAAATGTGAAAGACAGCTGTTAACATAGACAATTTAGAAGAAAAGTGAAGAAAAAGTTGGAACAAATCAACTGAAAATAAGCTCCAGATGAAATTATAATCAATAAACACACACAATATTCTGGACAAGCCTATCTTTCTACAAGTGCCCTGAAGAAAATACTTTGAAGCTTCCATTTTTAATCTTCTTCTCACCCTGACTCCAAACTTCTTTTTCTTTGACTGAATAGAAATCTTACTTCATCAGAGGATCAAGCTTTTATTTAAGAAAACAGAGCAATAATAGCCAACTCAAATTTGAATCTCTCTTCTCCAGGAGGTCTTTCCACTAATGTTGGAGAATATACCATTTGAACCCTCCAGGGGAAAAACCAAAACAAAAAACCCCACACAATGGGAAAGAATTGATATCCCTTTTGTAACTTTCCCAAATATTGTTGACTGATTATACACCACCACTGGGCAGAAAATTGACATTAGGATAAAGAACTCAAAACAATATTATTTCACATGTTCTTCACAACTATTAAAATTAAAATCATATAAATAGAAGTTAAATTTTGTCAATTAAATTTTGAATAGAATATTAACACTATGAATGTTTTTAATCTTTCTCTTGTCATTTTTATTAAAAACACTTGGGAAGACACATAAATGTATATATAAATATTTTATATTTCTGTTACACAATGGAAAGAGGAATGAGTTTTGTTTGAGAAACAAAAATCCTGATGAAAATCTTCATTACTTTTCTTTCCTCTTGTTTCAAAATATCAATAGAAATTACACATAATATAAGTGATATTTTTATATAGTGTGAGATCATTTTATATTATAGATTGTAGCTTATTCAAGCCATTCCTTTATATGACCAGAAAAATTATGTGATTCAGCAATAATATTTAGAATTATAAAAAAGTAGTATCACCAAATACCTATAAATTCAAATATTCTAATGTATAGAATTTATTATAATATATTATCTGAATTAGTGTGAGTTTTACATATTAGTGTTTTTTTCAGAGTATTTTCTATACACAAAAAAATAGAGATAAAATATATATAAAATTTCAAATTAAAGATAAAAGTCAAATTAAACAGAAATAGGTGACTAAATAGCTACATGTCTAAAAGGGATGAAAAAGGGGAAAAAAAACCTTTTAAAGATAAATATATGGGGGCACCTGGGTGGCTCAGTCATTAAGCATCTGCCTTCGGCTCAGGTCAAGATCCAAGGGTCCTGGGATCGAGCCCCGCATCGGGCTCCCTGTTCGGCTGGAAGCTTGTTTCTCCCTCTCCCAGCCCCCCTGCTTGTGTTCCTGCTCTCGCTATCTCACTGTCTGCCAAATAAATAAATAAAATCTTTAAAAAAAAAAAAAAGATAAATATATGGTTGGGTGTCATTCAAAACAATAAGGTAGTAGAATAGTTCAAATAGGGAATGACTTACCATTGATACAAGTTAAAATTTCCCTTTATATACACACATGGCCAGATAGTCCAAGATTATATAGAAAAGAAAATTGTTTCTTCTTTACTCATAATTTTCTAAGATTTTCTTGGCTGCTTCCAATCCTTCAACTTTTTTTTTTTTTTGTCATTAATCATTCCTCTTCTTACCCTGTGTTAACATTCACAATTATTCCTCTCCTAGAACTTTTGATTTCTTCATATTAGTACTCAAAAACCTTTTTAAAAATAGTAAGATATTTTATAGAGTTGTATATTTTCACACTGCTGCCTGGAAATGGAATTTATTTGCTTTTCAAATAGACAACTGTTAAGAAAATTTCTAATATTAAAAAATATTATTTTAAATCCCTTATGTTTTCTATATTAATTAGAATTACCTAGATTAGTAAACATCTCTCTAAAGTTTTGTGTGTTATACACACAATATCATGAATTTACCAAGGAGAGCATGAAGAATTACTGCCTACGTTAGCATGAAAAATTTCCTTATATAATCTCCCTCAGCCATCCACTAAAATAATTATTAAGAAACATATCCCCATAATCTCAAATGCCTCTCATCCTACATTCTTCTAAAGACACCTAGAAGAGTATAAAGTGATATTTATGTAGTGTATGTACATGATAAGGAACTAGAATTATTATAACCTGGAAATTGTAGTCCCAAACAATACCCTGAGCAGAAAACAAAATGATGAATATCCTGGAAGGAATACATTGTAGGGGTTATAGTTTTATCAATACCCCATTACTCAGCATGGCAGAGATACATGTCAGAGTAGAAAACAAACCTGCAATTCATTATACCAATATTGGATGCATGTTACTAAGCACTGAAAAGGGGTCTCAGCTAGGTGTTTGAATTTGTCTTTCGGAAGTATATCTGAGGATGATATTCTATTAGCCCACTAATCTGTTAGCACAATAATGGATAGCCAGGTATTTTTTTCTGTTAAGAATCCCTGATTATACATTGCTCTTTCTTCAAGATAAGAAAAGTATAAAAGAGAAAGAATATATAAAATCACAACACTGGGCTTATGAAAAAGTACAGCTCAGGGGGAAAGGGGGGATAAAAAAAACAGACATGGAATATATTAAAGACTAAGGATAGTAGAAACGAGAAAGCATATAACAGGGAAAATTATATTAATATTTCTAATTTTATCAGATGTAACAGATCATTCTGTCACCTTAGAAGTTCCATATTTCAAAAACATTGGCTTCTTCTACTAAATCCTCACTATTTGCTAATAGATTTAGTCCTAGACTAAACATATGACATATTTCTTCTTTTTGTAACATACAATTTACTTTTTTTCTCTTCATAGATTTCCAAAACTAAAAATGTAAAACTATCAGTTCAGTCACTTATCACTTTAAAAGTCAAAATTCACTTTATTTAATGCAAAGGTAAAAGCTACAATAAGAATTAAATATATCAATCATGTAAGTCAGGGAGATGCTTATAGATCACTTATTCTCATATGTCAAGCAACCATCTTCAAAATTAAAGAAAAAAACAACCCAGATATCATAAAATAATGCATTTGGGGTAACTGCCACATACTTTGGTAATTTCTTGCAATATATTTTCCATATACTTTTAAATATATCACAGAAACATAAAGCTACCACTCACATATGTCCGATATTAATTAGTCATTGGTCAGTCTGATTAGAGGATACAATTGATCATTCAATATGCACACAGAGAGGCCTGTGGGAAATATGTCTAGGTCTGGCTGTGAAATCTGGACTGCTTCATAAGAGCAGATGGATGTGACTGGGAGTTAAAATTTTACTTATCATCAACAAACAGAAGATGAAGAGAAATCTCTTTAGCTTATCTAAACTACTGAATGTCCACCACACAATATTCTGTGACTGAGAAATACAGTTTTTACTATTTAATTAAATATAGTTATTTAGCTATTTCCTTGGCTAACCAAGGAAAAGTAGGTTCATGCACAAGCTCTTTTTATGCATACATCAGTGAGGTATACATTTACAAAAATATCTCTGAACTTACTACAGCAACAAATATTTTTGAAAATTAAAAGGTTATAAGGAAACAAAAGACTAAGATGATGGGAATTTTCATCATATAAAGAAGAACTATAAAATTTTAGTAACATTATTAACATTTTAAATCTTTATTGAAGAGCATGTTTCAGTGTAAAATCAAATCAGCAATATATAGACAAATATAAGAAGTTCTTCTGATATCAGGAAGGCAGTAGAAATAAAATAAAATAATGATAGATAGAATAATAGAAATGAATCCAAAAGACAAAGTTCCAAGTTAGAGATAATTACCATTTCTACAAAACAGACTGAAGCAGACAAATGAATGGATATAAGCTAGTCATCATCGTGATCATCATCATCATCATGGTCATTGTCATCATAATCAACTACCTTATTCTGTAAAAAGCCCTAGTCTGAACACAAAATTTTGCATGTAAGAGGCAATTATTAACAAGAGGCTGATGCCAAAAAATCCTTAATGATTTTGAATAAAAATATAAATTTTATTAGAAATAATATATATATTTAATACTAAATCCCAATTTAATTATTATATAATATATACTTTCATATTATATATTATAAAATATAAATATAATTTACATTATAAAATATAAATATATTTTACATTTTAAAATATAAACTTTAAAACTCTAAACTCTGTTTTATAGACATAAAATCCTAGTTACTTACAAAGGAGCAAGCCCTAGTTGGACTCCTAACATTGTATATATATGATATAATATTTGTATGTGTATATATACATATAACATTTGTAAATATGTATGTATATTTGTGTGTATACACAAATATGTATGTATATTTGTGTGTATACACAATATACATGTATATACACGGTAGTATAATATCTACAGAATTGTGATGATAAAAATTTAAGATACCAATTAGTTCCCATTTCATTCAAATTTGTTTTAATTCATAAAGGCAAAATAATTCATAGTTACAAGAGGTTTTAGAATATATCACAGTAGGTTTAAAGGATATTGAATCAAGAGGAGGAGTTAAGGTGGCAGAGTAGCAGGAGGACCTTATGCTTGCCTTGTCCCTCAAACACAGCTAGATAATTATCAAATCATTCTGAACACCCAGGAATTGATCTGAGGACTGAGAGTTCAAATTGCACAACTAAGAGGGAGAAAAGAGGCCACATCATGGAAGGTAGGAGGTGTGGTGATGTGATTTAGGGGAGAAAAGAATCATAGGTTAGGGAACCCTGGTCATGGAGACAGAAGAGAGAGAGAACGTGAGAGAGAGAGAAATATAAGGCAGCATGCAGGGGATTGCACAAGAAATACACTTTCCCAAAGCCATTGGCTGGGGAAAAAAGGAGAGGCTGATTATTGCAAATTTTTGCAAGCAGAGGAGCTAAAAGTCTGAAGTTTTAGAAGTCCACACCATTGCCAGGGTCAAGCCTGGTGAGCATAGCAGTGCTCCCATGGAGAAGAAGCAGACAGGGTCTGGGCCATAATGGGAGAGATAATTCCCCTTCTTAGAGTGCATTTAGAAGAGGCAGCATTGCCTCTCAGGGGACAAAAGAGACAGTGGGCACCATTCAGCTGCCCCATTAATTAGCAGATGAGCAGAGATGCTTGTTGAGGGCAGCTAACCTGGAAACTGGCTTTTTGTAGTGCTTTACCATAAACTTGAAGTACCTGCACATTCAAACAATTGTTTTTCTGGTACAAACTGGTACCAGCCACAGAGCTGAGAGACCCTCCCCCAGAGGTCAGGATGGGTCTGTACTGTGCCACCTTCCTAAAATTTGGAGTTGTGGGACCCAGCTGCATGCCTGAGATAAAACACAAGAGCACATACCACTGCTGGGTGGGCAGTGTGGACACAGGGTGAAGGCAGGGATTTGACAGAGGCCTGGGACACAAGCTCTGTGAGCTTCCTGAACAGCAGCAGGCACAAACTCCCCTGTCCTGGGAAGACAGCAGGCCATTGCCATTTTTCACCTCTCCCATCAGCATGGATGGACTTTGGTGAGAAGCACAGTGCACATATTAGAGGCTCGAACCACTTACACCAAGTTTTGGTCCCTGCATTCTGTAGGTGCCTTTTTTAGTAGTGCATGTGTGATTGAGAGCAAGAGCAACAGAAGGCCCCTCCCACGAAGACCAGCATAAACCCCCCTCACGTACCAGGTCTAATGATCATAGAGTGCTACAAAGCTTCAGCTCTAGTGGAAACAGGACCAGGCATAGGCTTTCCTAACACACAAAAGACAGAGACCTAGACAAAATGCCAAGATGGAAGAATTCATCCCAAAAGAAAGAACAGAAGAGGTCATGACCAGGAAGCTAATCAAAATAGATATAAGCAATATGCCTGAACTAGAATCTAAAACAATCATAAGGATAGAGCTGGGTTTGAGAAAATCATAGAAGAAACCAAAGAGACCCTAACTGCAGAGATAAAAGACCTAAAAACTAGTCAGGCCAAAATAAAAAAATGCTAAAACTAAGATGAAAAACTGACTGAATGTAATGAACACAAGGACAGAAGAAACAGAGGAATAAATAAGTGACATAGAAGATCAAGTTATGGAAAATAATGAAGCTAAAAAGAATAGGGAAAGAAAATTATTGGATCATGAATATAGAGAACTCAGCGATTCCATAAAGCCTAATAACATTTGTATCAGAAGAAGAAGAAGAGAGGGGAAGAGGGGCAGATTATTTGATCAAATTAGAGCTGAAAACTTCCCTAATCTGGGAAAAGAAACAGATGTCCAAATCCAGGAGGCACAGAGAACTCCTATCAAAATTTTAAAAAGCCAGCTAAAACCAAGATATATCATAGTAAATTTGCAAAGTACAGGGATAAAGAAAGAATCCTGAAAGGAGCAAGGGAAAAGAAATCCCTAACATATGAGGGAAGACAAATCTGGTTAACAGCAGATCTCTTCACAGAAACCTGACAGGCCAGAAGTAAATGACATGATGTATTCAGCATGCTGAATGGGAAAAAATATGCAGCCAAGAATACGTTATCCAGCAAGGTTGTCATTCAAAATAGAAGGAGAGATTAAGAATTTCCCAAACAAAAACTAAAGAAGGTTGTGACCACTAAGTCAGCCCTGTAAGAAATATTAAAGGGGATGCTTTGAGTGTGAAAGAAAGACCAAAAGCAACAAAGACTAGAAAGGAACAGAGAAAATCTCCAGAAACAATGACTTTACAGGCAGTATAATGGCATTAAATTCATATCTTTCAATAATCACTCTGAATGTAAATGATTAATGCTCCAATCAAAAGACACAGGGTATCAGAATGGATAAAAAACAAGACACATCAATATGCTGCCTAAAGAGACTCATTTAAGACCTAAAGACACCTCCAGATTGGAAGTGAGGGGATGGAGAACCATCTATCATACTAATGAATATCAAAAGAAAGCCAAAGTAGCCATCCTTATATCAGACAAAGTAGATTTTAAACCAAAGACTCTAACAAGAGATGAAGATGGACACTATATCATAATAAAGGGGTCTATCCAACAAGAAGATCTAACAATTATAAATATTTATGCCCCCAACTTGGGAGCACCCAAATATATAAATCAATTAATGACAAACATAATGAAATTCATTGATAATAATACAATAATAGGGGACTTTAACACCCCACTTACAGCAATAGACAGATCACCTCAGGAGAAAATAAACAAGGAAACAATGGCTTTGAATGATACACTGGACCAGATGTACTTAACAGATATATTCAGAACATTTCATCCTAAAGTAGTACAATACACATTCTTTTTGAATGCACATGGAACATTCTCCAGAAAAGATCACATACTGGGTCACAAATCAGGCCTCAACAAGTACCAAAAGTTTGAGATCAGACTATGCATATTTTCAGACCACAATGCTATGAAACTTGAAGTCAACCACAGGAAAAATTTTGGAACGAACACAGATACATGGAGGTTAAAGAACATCCTACGAAAGAATGAATGGATGAACTAGGAAATTAAAGAAGAAATTAAAAACCACATAGAAGCAAATGAAAATGAAAACACAACTGTCCAGAACCTTTGGGATACAGAAAAGGCGGTCATAAGGTGGAAACATACTGCAAGATAGGCCTACCTTAAGAAGCAAGAAAAGTCTCAAATACACAACCTAACCTTACACCTAAAGGAGCTAGAAAAGGGATAGCAAATGAAGCCTAAAACCAGCAGAAGAAGGGAAATAATAAATATTAGAGCAGAAATAAATGATATAGAAAAAACGTAGGCTAGATCAATGAAACTAAGAATTGGTTCTTTGAAAGAATTAATAAAAGTGATAAACCCTTAGCCAAACTTATCAAAAAGAGAAAGGACCCAAATAAATAAAATATGAATGAAAGAGGAGAGATCACAACCAACACCACAAAAATACAAACAATTATAAGAGAATATCATGAAAAATTATATGCCAAAAAACTGGGCAATGTAAAAGAAATGGATGAATTCCTAGAAACATACAAACTACCAAAACTAAAACAGGAAGAAATAGAAAATTTGAATAGACCCATAATCACCAAAGAAATTCAATCAGTATCAAAAATCTCCCAACAAACAAAAGTCCAGAGCTAGATGGCTTCCCAGGGGAATTCTACCAGACACTTAAAGAAGAGTTAATGCCTATTTTTCTCAAACTGTTCCAAAAAATAGAATGGAAGGAAAACTTCCAAGTTCATTCTACAAAGCCAGCATTATCTTGTTTCCAAAACCAAAGACCCCACTAAAAAGGAGAAAGGAGAAATACAGGCCAATATCCCTGATGAACACGGATACAAAAGAATACGATACTAGCAAGTAGAATCCAAAAGTACATTAAAAGAATTATTCACCATGATCCAACGGGATTTATTCCATGGTTCAATATTTGCAAATCAATCAATGTGATCCACCACATTAATAAAAGAAAGGATAACAACAATATGATCCTCTCAACATATGCAGAAAAAGCATTTGACAAAATACAGCATCCATTCTTGATAAAAACCCTCAACTGGGGGCGCCTGGATGGTTCAGTTGTTAAGCGTTAAATGTCTGCCTTCCGCTCAGGTCCATCGGGCTCCCTGCTCAGTGGGGAGCCTGCTTCTCCCTCTCCCACTACCCCTGCTTGTGTTCCCTCTCTTGCTGTGTCTCTCTCTGTCAAATAAATAAATAAATAAATAAATAAATAAATAAATAAATAAATCTTAAAAAAAAAAAACTCAAAGTAGAGATTCAACATCATAAAGACTATATATGAAAGACCCACAGCTAATATCATCCACAATGGGAAAAAACTGACAGCTTTTCCTCTATGGTCAGGAACAAAAACAGGGATGTCCACTCTCACCATTGTTGTTTAACATGGTACTGAAAGTTCTAGCTTCAGCAATCAGACAACAAAAAGAAATAAAAGGCATCCAAACCAGCAAGGAAGAAGTCAAACTTTCACTATTTACACAGGATATGATATTCTATGTAGAAAAGCTGACAGACTCCACCAAAAAATTGCTAGAACTGATACATGAATTCAGCAAAGCTGCAGGATATAAAATCAATGTAGAGAAATCTGTTGCATTTCTATACACTAATAATGAAGCAGAAGAACGAGAATTAAGAAATCAATCTCATTTACAATTGCAGCAAAAGCCCTAAGATACCTAGGAATAAAACTAATCAAAGAAGTAAAAGATCTGTACTTTGAAAACTATAAAAGAAACTGAAGATGACAAAAAAGAATTGGAAAAACACTCCATGCCCATGGATTGGAAGAACAAATATCATTAAAATGTCTATACTGCCCAAAGCAATCTACACATTTAATGCAATCCCTATCAAAATACTACCAGTATTTTTCGCAGAGCTAGAACAAACAATCCTAAAATTTATAGGGAGCCACAAAGGACCCCGAATACTCAAAGCAATCCTGAAAAAGAAAAGCAAAGCTGGAGGCATCATGAGTCCAGACTTCAAATTATACAACAAAGCTAGTAGTCATCAAGACAGTATGGTACTGGCACAAAAACAGACACATAGATCAATGGAACAGAATAGAGAGCCCAGAAATGGACCCTCAACTCTATGGTCAACTAATCTTCAACAAAGCAGGAAAGAATATCCAATGGAAAAAAAAAGTCTCTTCAACAAATGGTGTTGGGAAAACTGGACAGCAACATGCAGAAGAAAGAAACCGGACCACTTTCTTAACCACACACAAAAATGATTTCAAAATGGATGAAAGACCTAAATGTGAGACAGGAAACCATCAAAATCCTAGAGGAGAACACAAGCAGCAACCTCTTTGACATCGGCCACAGCAACTACTTACTAGACACATCTCCAGAGGCAAGGGAAACAAAAGCAGAAATGAACTACTGGGACTTCATCAAGATAAAACTTCTGCACAGCAAAGGAACAATCAACAAAATTAAATGACAACCCACCTGATATATGCAATTAAGAGTGTGTATGCATATCATATATATCCTATATATGCATATATATTGGCACAGATTTGTTTATGTTAAAATAAAAAGGAAAATTTCTCCTTTTAAGTATCCACTGAATATATTTTTTTTAATTTGAATAGATTTTATTTTTTTTTTTGCTCAACTGGGAGTCTGCTTCTCTCTCTGCCACTCCCCCTACTTGTGCTTGCTCTCACTCTCTCTCTCAAATAAATAAAATCTTTAAAAAAAAGGATACAAAAATACTGATTCAAAGGGGTATGTGCATCCCGATGTTTATAGCAGCATTATCAACAATAGCCAAACTATGGAAAGAGCCCAAATGTCCATCAACTGATGAATGGATAAAGAAGATGTGGTATATAAATACAATATTACTCAGCTGTCAAAAAGAATGAAATCTTTCCTTTTGCAATGACATGGATTGAACTAGAGTGTATTATGCTAAGCAAAACAAGTCAGTCAGAGAAAAACAAATACCATATGATTTCAATCATATGTGGAATTTAAGAAACAAAACAGATGAACATAGAGGAAAGGGAAAAAAAAAAGGGGAAGCAAACTGTAAGAGACTCTTAACTGTAGAGAATAAACTGAGGGTTGATGGAGGGGAGATGGGCAGTTGATGGGCTCAATGGGTGATAGATATTAAGGAGGGAACTTGTGTTGAGCACTGGGTATTATATATGAGTGATGAATCACTAAACTCTACTCCTGAAACCAATATCACCTATATGTTTTTCTTTAAAGATTTTATTTATTTATTTGAGAGAGGAAGTGAGAGAGAGAGAGAGCGTGTGAGAGAGAGCATGAGCCCAGGGGCAGGGCAGACTCCCCACTGAGCAGGGAGCCCACCGTGGGCCTCAATCCCAGGACGCTGGGATCATGACCTGAGCCAAAGGCAGACACTTAAACCGACTAAGCCACCCACACGACCCTACACCGTATGTTAACTAACTAGAATTTAAATAAAAATTTGAAACAAAAAATAGATTAAATATAAAAATAAATAAAAATAAATAAAAGATATTTAATCAACACACTAGCAGCTAAATATAACGTGTGTACACTTTTTTTTTACTTAAAATTAATAAATAGCAAATATTTACTGAAAGCTGAAAACATCCCAAATATTTGTGGTAAACACTGTGGATTTTCTTATCCAATGATATCCTAAAAATAATCTAAGGAAATAGGTACTATATCATCTGTTTATAGTTTTTAAAAAGCTAAATAGTGTGAAATAAAACAGAAGAAATATAATTAACTAAAAAATAATAAGCATACAATATCCCAATTGTGTAAATATAATGAGAGTTATTGCAAAAAAAATAAAGGAACTAAAAATACCATGTTTTATTTAGCAACAAAAAAAGATGGTGAATTTAGCACAGAGCATGACTTTGTCTGCATCCAATATAACTTAATATTTTGTATTGTCTTTATCATTTTATACTATTAATATTTGTTACAATTTTCATCATTCTTTTTAACTGACAATTATTTATTAAAGGCAATTTAAAAAATTACAAAGTCCTTTTTTCCTCATTTATCAATTGAATGAAATGACTTGGAGAATGTTGTTATATCTACCATATGAAATATATTATTTTAAAATTATGAGATGGTCATTCGAAATATATTCAATAGATACTTAAAAGGAGACAATTTCCTTTTTATTGTAACATGCAAATATGTATGTGTATATATATGCACATATAGGATATATAAGATATGCATACACACTTTCAATTGCATGTATCAGGTGGGTATTTGCAACTTTTACTAAAATTTGAATAGTAAAGGTAATTTTTACTTGTTGAAAACTAAAATTCAGCATATTTTATTAATCTGTTAATTGTCTTCAAGGTGTCAAAAATATATTTTAACTATGCACTTTTCATGTACTTTCTAAATAGTCTAATAAAAAATAAAATAACCTGATCTTGAGAGAATATCATAAGGTAAAAGATGCAAAAAGATACAAGAGATACACACATTTTAATGTGATATTATTGGTTTCATTTATAATGCTGAATAAATAAATCGTCTTAACAATGAAATTTTCCAAATAAAGTATTGCATATTTTTGAAGGATAGAATAATATTTATAATTATATGAAATTATTTTTATGTAACATTGGAAGAAATAATTTGAAATGCGGATGTTATTCTAGCTGGTGGGGAAATCAATGTGTATATATACCATTCAGTCTTATATTCATTCATGTTAATATATATTACATACACACAAATATGTGTGCATATATATATATTTATATACACACGTGCACATACACAAACACACATATTTTTCCAACAACAGTACCTTAACAATAAAAGTAAAACAATTTATATTTTTTAAAAAGTGAGTCAACTTTACATTATCACAGGTAAGAAAAAATACTTTTTTTTATTCATTTAGCATGGATATCAATGGTTATTATAACACCGTTGAAAAGAAAGTGCATTAATGATATAACCAACACATATTCTTGGTCCAATAAATAAATTTGTAAAAATTAAAAAAGAATAAAAAACAACAGCAACTTTGTGTGTGTGTCAATCTTTTCAACCTGAGGATGAATGTTAATATAGATTTCAAGTTGGTTTAATGAAGACAAAAATAAATCATTTGAAAATTAAAATATTCACACTTTGGCAGTTTCACATGCCTAGAGTTTTTTGTACTCATTTATCTTCTCAGAAAATTATGCAAGTGTTTATTAATTCCTTATATCATCTGTAGAAAGTGGGTAACTTTCTGATCATTTTTCTTAGAGATGCATATTCAGATTTCTCAACACTTATTGTACTTTATAATAGAACCTAAGACAATTTTAAATATTTTCTTTCCTAAACCTTCAGCTCCTGCATGATGCTGAGACACTGCTATTCCCAATGAATCAGTTATATCTTAATCCCAATAAAAACATTCTGCATATCTAAATAACAGATTTATGGAATAAAAACAAATTTAAATTGATATGAATAATAGCACAGTGCTGTACAAGACATCTAAAAATGTTTTATTCTTTTAGGCAAATTACATTCAGAAAGAAGAAAATCAGACCTATAATACATTATTGACAAACAAGATTCACAATATCTATTGAAGTTTTGTCCTTTAGAATTTGGATCTACTCTATCATCAATTTCTTCATTTAGAATTCAACAATCATAACATCTCCTGCACATTTTTATTTCTTCTATTTTACCTCCCTCCTGCATTTATCTCTTATTTTTCTTGCAAAACATTAAAGTTGATCATTGTGTTTGTTTTTAGATTTGATTTACTCTGATGTTTCAATTCAACTGGAAGATACATTAAAACATTAATAATACTGAGGAAAATAGTACTTATATTTAGATTCTGATCCTCAATTGAAAGTTCCATATCAAATTATGAGTTTCATGAAAATCTAGCAAAATGACAAATTCTCTTGATTCTTAAAAGGAAAATAAAAGGCCTACATTTAATCACTGTTTCTCAAATATTTTATTCAGCTGATATAAATAATTTTATATTTTATTTTCTATTGAATTCATTCAATAAATAAAATCTAAACAATTACTCTTTCACAGGCAGTTTAAGAGCAAGGCTCTTAACTGTATGAGCAAAAAACCACAAAACAAACTCACAAAGAAAAATACCAGAATTACTGTATTTATGAAGATTATAATGCATTTGTATATATAATCACAATAAATTTCTCTCATTTAGAGAAATCTTAATAGTTACAGATAAAGAATGCTGAATACATTATTGGGCAGTTCTATATAACTTACCATTAATATATTTAATAACAGTAATTCTATTACATCAAATAGTCATTTGACTTTACTAAAATCTGAAAATCAAAGAAAAACAGTTTACATTTTCATAGGTATAAGGAGAAGAATCCTATGTGGCCCATTTGAATCTGCTTCATCTCTCATTCACATTTTTGGCAAAAATAATTTTTAAATAATGTATTTTTTCCCTAAAATCAATGGAATTTCTGTATACTTCATATAAATCTGAGCAGATTTTTAGTGGTTAAAAGTTAAAGGCTGCTTCTGAAGCTTGTGATGATGTGATCTTTAAGTCATTCATCCATGATAAAGGGATAGAAAGGGAGCCTGGGAGCATTTTTGTGTTCATTCTGCAAAGGTTGTGTTCAAAGACAAATTGAAGTTATTCAGAGTCTCGTATGAATGCTCTAAGCTTCAGTTAAAAGGTTATTCTGAGTTCTCAGCTTAAAACTGAGGTCAGTTAATATCAAAAATGACACTAATTTTCAGGATATAAAATATGTTTTTAAAATAGAGTGTTACACAACACAAAATAAAGCCAGAAGTTATCTTCTATAGATATCAAGCATTGAAATCATGATTCTTTTTTAATACACCTATCTTTATTTTGAACATTTTTTTGGTTCAGATAACTCGTTCAAATATCACATCTGAATATGTAGCTTAATAGTTCCACCTATGCAAAAGCCATTTAAAAATCTACATTACCCAAGCTCATATCTTGTGGAAAAACAATGGAACTTGTGCCAGGAATAAGCAAACATGGAAGTGTTTCTACATGAAGCCAATTTCAAGTTATGCAAAGATGATGGCCATTGGAAAATGAAAGACCATGGTTTTAATGCAGGTTTCTCAACTTGTAATATTTGTGACCTTAAGCAAGTAATTTAAAAGTTTTTTGAACCATGATTTCTCTAATTAGAATAAAGTGAAATAAATAAAATTATGTAATGGTTGTAATACTGGGTTCCTCAAATACCATCATTAAAATCTGTTGAATGGGCAAAATAAAATATTGGACCTACTTCAGTGTGGGTGAGCACCATTTTGACAGAAACTTAGAAGCATCTCTATTTCGGAAATTAGATAATGATCTTTAAAGAATTTTAGAACCTGAGCTTGGTACTTTTAAGAAAGATCTTACAAGGAAGGACTAGCTGAAGTTGGTCACAATTTATGATGCAATAATTTTGTATCGGTGGCCATAGCATGGCAAGCATCTTGAAGAGAAAGAGGTTAATCTTGGTAAGTATGTTTTTTTATTGGTTTGCCATCTTATCTTCCACAAGCACATATTTTTTGAAGCAGGCAGCCAAGTTAATTTTTAATTTTGTAACACAGGGACAAAAAGAATACCTAGTCTTAAGTAATATTGTTTTCAGACTTTATTGGTTTGAGGGATAATTAAATGATGTCACATATACCAAGCAACTGTCATAAGGACTGGTTCATAAGACAAACTTAGTAAATATTACTTTCCTCTGTTAAACCCCAACACAATACAATATTGGACTATAATGTTTAGAATCTTATGTTTGATTTCACTATCAACCATCCATGTATCAACCGTTACATTTTACACACACACACACGTAAATTATTATTTTTTAATTTTTTTAAAGATTTTATTTATTTATTTGACAGAGAGAGACACAGCGAGAGAGGGAACACAAGCAGGGGGAGTGGGAGAGGGAGAAGCAGACTCCCCGCTGAGCACGGAGCCCGATGTGGGGCTCGATCCCAGGACCCTGGGATCATGACCTGAGCCGAAGGCAGATGCTTAACGACTGAGCCACCCAGGCGCCCCACGTGTAAATTATTTTTCTGAATTGACTTCCTTACCTGGGAAATGAAGATTACAATTTTCTAAGTATCTTAAGGCAGTAAAATCTAGTTAACACAGAAACACACTTTTACACTGATAAAGAAACCCAATTATTATTTGTGAGAAAAGGAAATCACCTTATATGATGCCTTAAGTAGTTTCACTTTGCTATGAGAAAATTATCTCAGTCCTCCACTAGTTTTTCTCCTGTACAGGAAATATAAATGGATCTCTTTCTTATCTTTGAAGAGCCTGATATAGTTAATATCAAGGCCATTTTTTTTGGTCATCCCCACACCTGCTAGCCTCTGACACTGGTTTCCTGCACTTAAACACTTCAAGCTCTAGATCTTTGCAGTATTATCTTTTTAGATTACGATTCACAAGTTTTAGGAAACTTTTTCTCACGTGTTCCTTTTTTGCTATGTTGCTGTCCTAGTCTGCCTGGCTTTCAAACTTGTAATATTAGTACTTCCTTTTAATATTATTCTTTGGTTTATATTTTGTTTTATATAACAGTTGACAAATAAATGTGCCATATTCTTACAGTATCAATTATTCTGAGCAAAACTCTTTGCTATCATTGTTTTTGATGCCTGCCATTCGGCTCAACCAGACCTCTGTTCTTATTTCACATAGTTTGCTCAAAACTGCCACATTCAAAGGGTCCTCACCTCTACCTAAATACCAAGGAGAATCCTCAATAGGACAAAAACATGTTCGGAGATATGTTTCACCAAAGAAAATGTTTAGGTGTTATTTAGAAAATTATATCAGCCACCACTCTACCGGAAGATGCTTATACAAAATACAAAATTGTGAATTCATATTTCCAAATTTTACATATATATTTTTCTACATATTTGTCTTTCTCTTGTGTATCTATGTCTACACAATATGATTAGACTAGAAGAAATATAAGGCACTGAAGACCCACCGGTTTATTTTTAAAATTTCTTTCCTTCATTCAGTTTTCTCTTTATTCAAGAAACTCTGTTGAGTGGCTACTATTAGAGAAAACTTTATGTAGAAGTTTCAAATGTGATCTTTGAAATGCCTCCATTTGCTGGCTGTGTAACCTTGAGCAAGTTACATTTCTTCACAGTTTCTCAGTTTCCTCATTAGTAATAGTGAATTGATAATAATACATTTGTAGAGTTGTGAAAAAGGACTAAAGGAGTTAATATAATTAAAGAGCCTTGGGCAACACCTAGCTAATTATGAGCCAGTCATAAGTTTATGCTATTATTACTGTCATTACTACAGTGAAGAATCCAGCTCTGGTCTAAAAACCTATGTGTGATTTTCAGGCCCAACCACAGACAGTTAGGAAGTTTTTGCCTTGCAGGCCTTAAGGGGAAAGCAGTCCTCCCCACACCAGACTTGGTGAACAGCCACTGTATTGCAGTCTCTGAAGGGACTTGCAGTCAGGACTCAGGGTCTCCTGGCTGGTTGTGCTTTTTCCCCCACTCCTAGGTCGGGTGCCTTTATTTCCTAGGTCTCTCTCTCTCTGAAATCTTGTGCAGAGATTTTTTTAAAGTACCTTTCTTCAAGTTCTTCTTGTGGGCAGAGAAAGGGGAAAATTTGAGGGTGCTTTTCTACTCTCACTCAACACCTAGTACTTTTAAACTCCTAACCTCTCGCCTGCCCCCGACCCCAGATTCCATAAAATGCCTGACTCTTTTGTTCAAGACTCCCTTTAACCATGGGATGGATGACTGCCACATCTGAGATGGCTCACCTTACCTTCCACTGTTTGCCATTCTGTGCAGAAAAATTAAACAGGAGAGAGAGTCAGTGCTTTCTCCGGTTTTAGACTCGCTTATACCATCACCCTACGTGATTAAAAGCTTATCTCTTTCAATTTTAGCTTTTTGCTTTAATCGGCTCCTCTGCACCTGGCAGCTCAGCTCTCTCTTCCAGTTCTGTTGAGCTCCTGACATATGGGTGATTCCCTTTATTTAAATGTTAGCAATGCTGTTCCTCTGAAATTCATAAGTGTTTGGATGCTACAAGATCCATCCCAAAGCAAACGGCAGTATAGTTCACTTCTTTAGATCTTAATCGACTAAAGTAGATTAAAAATACTGGAGCACTAGGATTCTCAAAAACAGAAAATTCAGTGTAGCATTCTAAAGCAGTTGATAATTAAGGCCAGAGTCAAGAATTTGTATTCTAAACAGCATTTACAACAAGAACAGAAAATGTTCTTCAATAAGTGGTCAATTTAATATAAATTGGTACTTCATTTTTTAAAAAATAAATACAAACAATAAAATAAAACATTAGCTCCCAGTTATTAAAAACAAATTGATAGATGTTTCTAGAAAAATAAGAATATTTTAAAAGTACCTATTGAGCAGTAAACAAAGTAATTAAGACTATGGTTCTAGAGTGTAACTGTCATAGTTCAAATATCTGTCTGGCACTTTGAGACTTCAGAAAAGTACTTAAACTGTGTTCCAGTTTTCTACTCCTGAAAAACATGGACAGTAATAAGTACTACTGTGGTTGTAATGACTGAATGAACTAACATATAAAGTGTCTAGAATATCTTTTATGATTTAGTCAACATTACACAAATATCAGTTGTTACTAAAATTATCTTATAATATTAATAATAATGTGTTATTATTGTCCAGTAGTTATTCAACAAAATTTAAATGTTTTTCTACTATTTTCTACTAGAAGTATTGGGCAAATCAATGAGATGTCTACTGTTTTAAAATAACCAAATAACTATACATATTATGACAGAATAAAAATAGTATCAATTTACTAATGGAAGGGGAAGTTGACGGCTACTCTTTGACGGCTACTCTGAAGATCAGAGAGGTGGAATATTTGATCTGCACGCCACTGAGCTGAGTAGGATTTACAGTTGTACCCTGGATAAAGGCTATTCCAGGCTGAAATAATCATAAGAGAGGAGGAAGATGTGACTGGAGTTTACATTCCTCAAGGGATGGGATGAGAGGCAGGCTAGAAAGCAGCCTTGGTTACATCAGTAATAATGCTGCAGGTTGTACTAAGAACTTTGTATTTTATTTTGAAATCACTGAAGACAGACATTTTTTTTTTTCTCCAACTGGGCAGTGTCATGATAATTTCTTATTCTAAAACAATACTATTGTGTCAGGATGAAGAATGGATTGAGGACAAGTTTGGAAGCAAGGAAAACTGTTGGAAAGATACAACTGCCAAGGTGTTAAAGGCTAAGTAAGTGTATGTCTTAGAACAGTGATATTCAGAACGGAATGAAAGAAGATGCTTAACGGATATTTTACATGAAGACACAAAGGATCGGCAACGTGTTGAACATGGTGGAGAAAGGGAGAAGAGGAAGCAGGAGTACAAAATAACTGAGATTTTCCATCTGGCTTTCCAGGAGGATAATGATACCTCTAAGAGAAATAGAAGAAAAAGGAACATCTATAAAATTCTTAATGTATTTACTTTTCCAGGACTTTTAATAATTGCTTTCAATTTTAGTGCATACTGTTTAACTTTCATAACAGCCCTAGAAGTTTTATTAGAATCCTCCAAGCACGTCTTCCTAAACTTCAGCACGGATGTCTGCACCTGGTTTTCTATAATCCCAATAGCCTGCATATTCCTATTAATATAAAAAGTTCTAATATTTAAAATGCAAAATAATTGACTAAATATCCAGAACATTTGAAAAATGTCTGACTATAAACCCTACTTGAAGACTGTTTTCCAAGAGCAGCAATTCTACCATTCCAGAATCTACATAATCATCCAGAAATACCCACCACTTGTATGCAAACAGGCTTGGTAATAAACTTAAACTATACAAAGAAAAAGTTTCTGGTTAGGTGTAGAAGTTTCTTCAGCATGCACTGGCAGAAAAACTACATACAACCAAATCAACTTTATAGACACAGCAGTGGCACTTGAGAAAAAGTAAATCCTGATGGTCTCAATAAAAGCAACAGTGAACAGAGGAGCAGCGATTTCAGCAAATGGTCTTGTTTGAATACAAATGGGTGATCTGTGCTAAATCTGCATCCCTTTTACCAAACACAATAACAATTGTTCTCTCATAATGAATACAAGATAATGAGTCTCACTTACAACTTCATTCTCCAGTACAATGAGTTTCCCAACCGGCAGGACAATAAGCAATACTGCTTAAGGTAATAAATGCAATATTCTTAAGATTTATATTTACCAAACCTTAAATCAAAAATACAATGTAATTTTAGGGTTAAAATATTTTTGAAAGTGTATACGCTCATTTTAAATTAGATCTATGAAATCATATACCACTGTGTAAATTCATGTATTAAACCTGAATATGAGGATAGATAACAAACTAGTATCATGCCAGTTAATCATTAAGAGGCCTGCTGACTTTTTTTTTTTTTTTTTTCTTTTTAAGAGAAGGAGAGGGAGGGAGGTGGAGAGCAGAGAGAATCCCAAGCAGGATCCTTGTCCAACACGGAGCCCTACGCAGGCTCCGTCCCACAACACTGAGATCACGATCTGAGCCAAAATCAAAAGCCAGATGCTTAACTGACTGAGCCACTCAGGTGCCCCAAGGCTTGCTGACTTTGTATGAATTTCTAAGATATCAATCTTCTGATTGATGAGTTTATACTTCTGCACCACAGACAGCTAGAGCTATTATTTCCCCCTCCTCAACTCCCTCTACCACATGCAAAATCTTTCTGGATCAGATTCTTTAAAACTGTAATAGAAATGGGGATAATTTATATGCACATGTACTCTTGTTTCTGCTTTAAGTCTAAGTAAACTTTAAAAAAAAGAGGATATCAAAATACACTGTATAATTACTCTATGAAAAAAATACTTCTGCTTACATTAGTCTCATCACTGGCTCCCCTGGTTCTCAGACTTTCGTACTGGAAGTACACCATTGGCTTTTCTGTGCCTCTACCTTGGCACAGATGACAGATCATGGGACTTCTCAGCCTCCATAATCATGTGAGCCAATCCCTCATAATAAATCTCTTTCTATATATCTGTATGTTCTATCAGTTCTGTTTCTCTGAAGAACCCTGATTAATACACAGATGCATCTCAGAAATAAAATAGTCCCTGCATACAAGTATTTTTAAAAATGTAAATAAACACTGTATCATTCACATTAAAAGCTAAGACCTTAGTAATTGCTCAATATAATCATTCAAATGACACATTATACCAAAGTGTTCACTGCTGGCAACATAAATCCTACTCCTGTCTAATTAGGCAAAGATAAATTGGATGAGAAATAAGCCAACCAACAAAGAATCTGCTCTATGAATCTTTGGCAAATAAACATCAAAACTTTGTGTAAAGACTTCCACAAAGAGGAAATTCTTCATGTCATAAAGAAATGCGTGCTATTCAGAAACAACTCTAGTTCTTCCTTATACTATGGTTGGAATGTGTCTCACTAATTTTCAGTGACTCAGTCGGAATACATACAATAAATATAAGCCTCCTTCATATTTGAACTGTTGGAATATAACTATTATTCACTTTTTAAGTTTACTTTGTCAAGTTAGACATACTCATTGCTTCCGGTCATCCTTATGATGTAGTCTCTAGATCTCTATCAAACCTTCTCCGTATCCTCTACTTCATCATGTCCTTATTAAACTGTAACATCCAAGTATTATAATACAGATACCATGTGGATTCTCTGATAGTCCTGGGTTTTTTTCCCCTGAAATCAATAACTCTCTTCATGCAGCATTTTTTGGGGTGTCAATTTTTACCCATTGCTAATAGATATTGAAACTTACAGTATACTAAATTTCTTGTTATCTTTTAAAATATATGAACAAAAACCACCATCCCACAACATTCCCCATAGTTTACATTATATTTTTGTCTCAAAGCTCTTCACACATTCTCTTTCTCATGCCCCTCACATTATAGAAGTAAGTTATTTATGCCTTTGTCCAAGAAGCCGATAAATCAGTCAAACAGATTGGGACTGTGGCTCATCTCTAGAGACAGACTTTAGACTAAAATCAATTAATCTTTGACCATTCTACTGCTATGAATATTCCCATTACAAATTATTCATCCCAAATCACTCCTTTCTCAAATGGGCATAATGAATTAACTGATTGTACTGACTAAGTCAAATACACTTTATAAAACAAATATGACATACATAATGCCATCATGCAACAAGACTATACACTTGATCTTAGCCAAAAGGCTGAGAAGCAATGCAATGGAACAAGACTATAGTTAGTTTTGTCTAAATTAGTACTACTTGCCACTATCTTTTCTAAATCTTCAAAAGCATGTACACTTTAAATATAGGAATATTTTCCTAATCTACTTTTCTCTTTCATCTATTTTCTAGGGTGAAAATATTCTCTCACCTCTTATCACTATCTCTTCCTTTCAATTAAAACTGAATTACAAATGAATAGCAACTTGTTCCCAACTGGAAATAACATATAAAAATGGCCCATTTTTCCAATTCTGAAGCTAAACAATTTTAATTAAAACTCTGTATACAGTAGTTCAGAAATCACAATGCCTTTTTAAGTTTTACTCTTTTTTTAGCTACCTCAAACTTGTTTCATTGTCCCCACTGATTATTCCTTACCATTCATCATTATGTACTTCTCATCTCTAATTTCTTCTTCACCTTATTTCTACTTCAAAATTGACCTGCCACTATTGCTTTCATTTTAATTTAACCTCTTTCCTCCTTATGTTCCTCCCTGTATTTATTTTAGCCACACAAAATGTATATATTACTTAAATGCAGCAATGAAAATCATCAATCCAAGCTTTCCCGGTTTCCCCCATATATATTCTATTACACTATATGCAAGCAGATGTTATTTTTGGTATATTCCTATCTGTAAAGAACAATATCCTATACAGTTGGTTAATTCTCAAAAAAGATAGAAAATGATTTTTAAAAACACTACTATATTAATAACACACTATTTCTTTCAGAAGCATTATAAAAATGAATTTTCATTTTTCATCATAATTGATGTGTTTTATTTATTTATTTAATTTATTTATTTTTAAAGATTTTATTTATTTATTTGACAGAGAGAGACACAGCGAGAGAGGGAACACAAGCAGGGGGAGTGGGAGAGGGAGAAGCAGGCTTCCCGCTGAGTGGGGAGCCTGATGTGGGGCTCGATCCCAGGACCCTAGGATCATGACCTGAGCCCAATGCAGATGCTTAATGATTGAGCCACCCAGGTGCCCTGATGTGTCTTATTTAGATTTATTATTTCTCATATTCCATGATTTTCCTTAAAATCTACATTAAATTGCAACTAAATACATACAAATAATCTCCTTTTATTCTGCCTTATATAAAGGGCAAAAGTTATATAATCACATCAATTAATTAAATATTCAAGGTAATTTAACAAATGTGATAGTATATGCAAAATTATAACAAATGTGGTACTAATGAGAGTCATATTACCATGATTAATTCCATAATTAATTCCAAAAGAATTAATAACTATTGTGACATTACTTTAAAGTTCCATTTTTACATAATATGAAGATTGAAATTAGAAATTTTACTACATTTTATGTAAAAACGTTATAGTTAGCTAAAAATCAGTATTCTTTCTTTTTTAGTTCATCTTAGCATTATTAATAATTTAAATCATTTTTTATTTATGTGAATAAAAATGGAATACCTAATCTGTTAACATTCACAGTTAATGTAGGTGTAAATTACAAAGCATTTTCTATTTTTCCTCTAATTTCTTTTGAGCTATAATTATGGTGTTCTACTTTCTTTGTAAAGCTTCTCATTTCCTTTATACATTTTTGTATAGTAATTTTGAAGAAAGGAAGGTTTAGAGACAAACTAAGAATATTCATTCCTTTATTCATCAATTCATTCAGCAAATATTTATTGAACTCATACTTCTCTGGGCCTGTAACTAAGAAGGATATAAAATTTGAAAAAAGTATCTTCTTTTCAGTGAGCTAGCAGTTAAAAACATACATAGTGCAAGAAAAATTGTGGTATCTTGTCATTTGGGTGACCCAACTTTCAAGTTTGCTGTCAACAGTCCTGTTTTATACCAGTTCTCCTATTGTCCATCTGATTAGCACCCCTTTCACACTCATAAGTGTACTTTTTTGTAGGATCAATTATACGTTTAGCCTAGGTAAACCACATCCAATGCCTCAATCAAAAGACTGTGCCTGGTAGGCACTCATACATTAAAGTTAGTTCACAGTGCAAGTTTCATGGCAGTTGTTCATGAATGACCCTTTTGCTCAGTTGTCTCCCATCCCACAAATACACAACCAGATAAGCAGATTTTATTATAGGTTTTTACCCTAGATTCCAAGATATTGCAGTTTTCCTTGTCCTCAGATGCTCAACTATTTTGCATTAAGCAACTATGCAGAGAGCTTCATCCTCCTCTGAGTATTTTCAGGTAGGAGTTAGGACAATTTCTGGAATCTAGATATCACCCTTTGGAGTATGAATTCTATTTCACTATTTAGAAACTCTCATTTTTATTTCCCTGGAATATGAATTCTTTTAATATTACTGTTATTCTAGATTGAAACAAAACTATCTAATAAACTTTGTACACTGTGGATTAGGAATGGTGTTTTATCATTGCTATTATTCTTTGGAAACAAATATAGCTGAACTACTTCTATGCCTAATTATATTTGCTATAGTTTGATATGTCATCATTCCAGATACTGAGATCTCCAAATACAACTCATCCAAAGTCTTCTCAACTTTTGATAAGAAAAACCTTCTTCCCTTATCTCCACATCATCACTGATACTTATCTCTTGTCTTCCTGTTAAGAGCCATTCTAACAGGTAGGACATGATTTCTCATTTTGGTTTTCATTTGCATTTCTTTGATGATTAGTGATTCCCAGCATCCTTTCTTGTACCTCTTGCCCATCTGATTATCTACTTCAGAGAAATGTCTATTTAATTATGTAGCCCACTTGTAAACCATATTGTTTGTCTTTTTGATATTGAGCTGTATGAGTTCTTTATATATTTTGGATATTAACCCCTTATCAGATATATGGTTTGCAAATATTTTCTCCATTCTATAGGTTGTCTTTTCATTTTGTCAATTGTTTCTTTTGCTGTGCAGAAAAATTTTAGTTTGATATAGTCTCACTTGTTTATTTTTCCTTTTGTAGCCTGAGCTTTTGGTGTCACATCCAAAAAAAATTGCCCATTCCAATGTCAAGGAGCTTCTGCCTATGTTTTATTTCTAAGAATTTTACAGTATCAAGTTTTTTGTGTAAGTCTTTGACCCATTTCAAGTTAATTTTTGTGAGTGGTTTAAGATAGGGGTCTGATTTATTTTCTTTGCATGTGTTTACCAGCTTTCCCAGCACCATTTGTAGGAGAAACTACCCTATCACCATTGAGTGTTTTTGGTTCCCATGTCAAATATTAGTTGAATATATATGTGGGTGTTTATGTCTAGGCTCTCTATTCTGTTCCTTTAGGCTATGTGTCTATTTTTATGTCATATTTTAACTACTATAGCTTTGCAGTATAGTTTGAAATCAGGAAGTGTGATGGCTTTTTTTTTTTTTTTTTTTTTCTCTTCTTCAGGAATGCTTTAGCTATTTGCGGCCTTTTGTAGTTCCACACAAACTTTAAGATTGCTTTTTGTCCATTTCTGTGAAAAGTGCCACTGGAATTTTGATAAGGGTTGCATTGAGTGTATAGATAGCTTTAGGTGGTATGACATTTTAAAATATTAATTCTTTCAATCCATAAACATGGAATGTCTTTCCATTTGTTTGTGTTTTCTTCAATTGCTTTCATCAAAATCTTATAGTTTTTATTGCCCAGATCTTGCACTTCTTTGGTTAAATTTATCTCTAAGTATTTTATTGTTTTTGATCTTATTACAAATGGGATAGTTTTCTTTATTTCTTTTTCAGATGTTTCACTGTTAGTGTAGAGAAATGCAACTGATCTATATGTTGATTTTATATCCTGAAAATTTATTGAAATAATTTATTAGTTCCAAGTTTTTTTGTTGAGTCTTTAGGATTTTCCAGATATCAGATCATATCATCTGCAAATAATGACAATTTTACTTCTTCCTTTCTGATTTGGATAAAGAATTTGTGTTGCCTAATGCTCTGGTTAGGACTTCCAATAAGTACTATGTTGGATAAGAGTTGTGAGAATGGTTACCTTTGTCTTGTTCCCCGTCTTAGAGAAAAAGCTTTGTTTTTCACTCTTGAATATGATGTTAGTTGTGTATTTGTTGTATATGGCCTTTATTATGTTGAGGTACATTCCTTCTATATCCAATTTGTTGAGAGTTTTCATCATGAAAGAATGTTGTATTTTGTCAAATACTTTACTGCATCTGTTGAGATATGATTTTTATATTTCATTCTATTAATGTGTTATATCACATGTATTGATTTGTGTATGTTGAAATATTCTTGCATCCCAGGGATAAATCCCACTTGATCACATGTATATTCCTTCTACTATGTAGTTGAATTTGGTTTGCTAGTATTTTGTTGAGAAATTTTGCTTCTGTATTCATCAGGGATATTGGTCTATAGTTTTCTCTTCTTATAGTATCCTTACCCAGCTTAGGGTAATACTAGGCTTGCAAAATCAGTTTGGAAGTGTCCACTTCTCTTCAATTTTTTGAAAGAGTTTGAGAAGGATTGGCATTAAATCTTCTTAAATGTTTGCTAGAAATCACCAGTGAAGCCATCTGGTCCTGATGTTTTCTGTCTCGGGAAGTTTTAAATTACTGATTCAACCTCTTTTCTCACAATTGGTCTACTCAGATTTCCTACTTCTTCACTCAGTCTTGGTAAGTTGTGTCTTAAAAGGAATTTATCAATTTCTTCTAGGTCATCCAATTTGTTGGCACATTATTATGCATAGTAGTCTTTTATAGGTCTAATCACAATGGAAAACAGTATGGAGGGTCCTCAAAAAATTAAAAGGTGGAACTAATATATGATCCAGCAATTCTACTTCTGGATATATATATAATGAAATTAAAACAGGATATTGAAAAGATATATGCATTCTCATGTTTCTTGCAGCATTATTTACAAAGCCAAGATATGGAAACAACCTAAGTGTCTGTCAACTGATGAATAGATAAAGGAGTTTTTATACACACATACACACACACACACACAGTGGAATGCTACTCAGCCACGAGAAGGAAGGGAATCTTGCCATTCACGACAACAAGGATGAATTTTAATTTTAAGGCATTATGCTAAGTGAAATAAGTCATATAGAGAAAGTTAAATGCTGTATAATATCACTTATATGTGGAATCTCAAAAAGCTGAACTTGTAAGGAGTAGAATGGTGACTATTAGGGGCTGTGGTGTTGGGGAATTGGGAATATGTTGATTAATAGTGCACATTTAGAACTAATTGATAAAGAAGTCCCAGAGATCTAATTCACAGCATAGTGATTATAAACAATAATATTGTACTATAAGTTTCAAAGATGCTAATAGACCAGATCTTACTATTCCTACCACAAAAAAAGAAATAATAATCATGTGACACAATAGAGGTGTTAATTAACGCTATATTGTAATACATAAATCTAACAAATCAATGTGTTTAAACCTTAAACATATACAATCTTTTATGTCAATTATATCTCAATAAAAATAAGTTTAAAAAAAAGAAAAACCTTTTTGGTTGGTACTATCAGCAAAGGCTTTATGGGGATATTTATACATATTTATGGATAAATAATATGCACATATTATAAATAGGTAATATTCTACGATAATAAAATTATTAGATTTATTTTAGAAAATATATAAATTATATATAAAGCACAAAAGAAAAAAAGATCATTTACTCTTTACCACTAGTGATTATAATTCTGAATATTTGTGTTGTGTGTTGCAAACAATAATTTAACACAGAGTAAATATGTTCCACATTCTGAAGTAGGACACAACATGGCTTTTGATAGCTGTATGATTTTACAAAGTACACAAAAATATTTTAACATATTCCCTATTGCCAACCACTTGATTCTTTAAATCAAACTATCAGTGAGCAAATTGTGTACATATATTTTTACTCTTATCTCTAATTTTTGAGATAAAACCTAGAAGTGAAACCTCTGTAATTTTCTGGAAACTTCTGAAAATTTTTAGACAGATTGCCAAACTTCCCTACAGTGAAGTTAAAACAATTTACTTTGACACTAATTCTATGGTCATTTTTACACCTTGGCAAGAGTATATCAGAATATATATTTCTGTACTTCATAGAAAATGCAATTTTAATTTATATGTACTGAAAATTAGTAAAAGGGTACCTCATTTAAAAATGGAGTAAGGAGAGCAGAAAGGGGAGACTTCACTCACTACCACTTGACATCAATAACAGACTCCAACAGGAAGAATCCTTAATTACATACCTCCACAGGAAGAGACCCACCTTGTCTTGCTAGTCTTCTTAATCCATTCTACCTTACTACTCCAGAAGAAAGAAGGAAGATGCCTGCCAATAGCCCAGCAAATGACAGATTTGGCCAACAGCCAATAAAAGCTATTACATTTTGAAGTCCCAGTTCACTCCAAAGGACTTTTTTCTATAACAAGCCCCTTACACCTCCCTCTTTTCTTCTATAAAAGAGTGTTCCTTTCCTTTGTTCTCTGGATTTGTCTACGGCTTTTGCTATAGTTTGCTTGTCCCAAATTGCAATTACTCTGCTATTTCTTTTTTTTTTTTTAAGATTTTATTTATTTATTTGACAGAGAGAGACACAGTGAGAGAGGGAACACAAGCAGGGGTAGTGGGAGAGGGAGAAGCAGGCTTCCTGTGGAGCAGGGAGCCTGATGTAGGGTTCCATCCCAGGACCATGGGATCATGACCTGAGCCAAAGGCAGACGCTTAACGACTGAGCCACCTAGGTGCCCCACTCTGCTATTTCTAAATAAGCCATTTTATGGATAAAATAATTGGCTGTTTTACTTTTAAGGTTGACATTATGATTAATTGATATTATGGGTCTTCATTACTGAAAATCCTTGTTGAATATCTCATCTTTGGCAGAGCTTGATCAAATTGCCACCAAGGTCTGGTTTTTATTCCTTGGTTTACCCTGCCTTCTTTAGTTGGTATTCTACTAAACTTGGCTCCTTATTTTTCAGGACTCTGGCATTCATATGTATGGTTATTAAGAAAATATTTTTTATGAGCATTTCTAGCATTACCTAGAAGGATGGAATTAATGGCTGGTTCAACTTGGGCTATGTGCTCAACCTTCATATTATGAGATAGAAATTACTATAATATAGATCACAAAATGAATAGTTTGAGCTCTTGGGAGGCAGAAAAGATGGAAAACAATCCAAGAAGGCAAATAAATATATAATATATAAAATTATATATGCATATTATATATAATATATACAAATTATATTTCATATATTTTTCCTATGGTCTTCAGTGACTTCCTATTTTATTTTTAATTGCATATCTCTGTCTAGGTGTGAGATTAAAATAAAAATTTTCATTAATTACAGGAAATTCTGGTTGCATGGCCAGATGATGTGTTAGGAAACATGTGTATTTGTTAATGTGGCTACAATGTATATATCTAATGTTTTACAAAATAAATATGAAAGTAATCAAGTAAGATAGCTTTGATCAATACCAATTCTTTATTCTTCAGGATATTTAGTTCCTGAGCAAAAAGGGAGGATGTTTTAATCTGGTAAATAGCAAAAATGTTGTGAAAAGATACTTAAATTCATGCTAATTTTTCCTATTATTCGTGAAGAATAAACATCATTCCTAAATTAATAGAGATTTAAATGTAAATTATAATGTAAATATTTCCAAAACAAAAAACTTAAGGAAGAAACAGAACTACATACTGAAGATGGGTTGGATGGAACGTAATATTAAAACCGGAAACATAAAACTAGAAAACCAAATAATTCAGTTATTATAGTGAGTCAAAATTAACTGATTTTTCTTCTTAAAAATAATCTCTTAATAGCATAAAATAATAAAAATTCAACTTTATCCTACTTAAAGCAATCATTTAATAGAATGACATAGAAAATTTAACAACTGTCATATACAAATATAATTATCATACGTATTGATCAATAAAAGCCAGACCTTGGCCTTCTGTCAATATTGATGAATTAACTAGTATATTTCTTAAGTAAATAAGCTTATAGCCTTGAACAAGAGAATCCAAATAAACAATCATAAGCAAAGGCATCTTCACATTGTGGAGCGCATAGGAAGGCCCAGGAACTTCAAAATAAACCATAGATCGTGATTTTAAATATATAAACTTTGGGGTCTGATACAATCCTACTGAATCAATCCCCAGGAATGAAAACTCAGATTATTTTGTTGTTGTTGTTAAAATCTAGTTACATGATATTGGTGGATAGCCAGATCTGAAAATAAATTGCATACACTCTATATTTGAGTTTCTTTATTTAACAAGAAAACAAAGACAGAAATTTAAGTTTGAGGTTGGCATAATAATGACAACAATGATAACATCAAGTGAATCCTTACCAAGTAATAGAAACTAACCTAAGTGCTTTATATGGACAATCTTATTCAATCCCTAAACTGTATGAAGCATGTTTATTCCTGTTTCACATTGTGCAGAAATTGAGAGTTAAAGAGGTTAATTGCCAGGTTCACAGAGACTTCTCTGCTTTTCTCAGTATATGGGTTTGCATGTGTGTGTGTGTATGTGTATGTGTATATGTGTATATATTTATATGTGTGTATGTGAATACATATATGTATATTTATGCATGTTTTAAAGTAACAGTAAAAGAGTTATTGGTAATGAAATGATTAACAATGTTGGAGACAGAAAAGTGGATCTCCAATGACTAAATGGAGCTTATCAGATCAAGCAGAGTCATGTGCTTTGAAAACAAGGACATTCTCTTGACTTAATAATTAAAAAGGACCCAAATATGAGATCTTAAAATAATTAGTAAAGGCTTATAAGAATAATGTAGTAAATAAGAATATTCTCCACAAATCATACACATGCCCTTTTATATAGTGTCCATAGATAAAGGACATAAAATATGTCATGCAAATATAATTTATCTTATTTGATTAACCTCGACTCAGGCAAAACTATAATTGAAATGTTACAGAGTTAAGAGGGCAACATTAATAAATACTTTTAGAAAAAATAAAACACCGTAAGAATATTTGTAAAATAGTCACCTAATTATTAATAAATGCATTTTTTAAATGTTTCTGATGCATATGATATTGCTGTCGTTAGAATATAGAAACACATATGGGGCACCTGGGTGACTTAATTAAGTCTTTGACTTGATACCGGCTGAGATCAAGTGAGCTTGATGAAGTGAGGGGGGCTTGATCTCACCGTTCAAGCCCCACATCAGGCTCTGTGCTCTCGGGGAGTCTGCTGGGATTCTTTCCCTCTTTCTCTGCCCATCCCCCTGCCCTTGTGTGCGCTTGTGGTCTCTCTCTCTCTCTCTCAAATAAATAAATCAACCTTAAAAAAAAAGAATATAGAAACAATTAGGGTCATTATTTTGTAGATATATGCTTCACTCTAAACTCTAAACTTCACATGAATTATCATGAACTCTAAATCAATTCATACATACACTCTTTTAGTTTTTTAGTTTACTGAGAGATGTAAGGGAAAGGAGTGGGGTGGAGAGAGAGATTGACTGAGAAACATGCTCAGAAGTTTGGCTTTTAACTTATGTTCTGTTTCACTGAAAGCCTGACTACTGGGTATAGGTTAGAGAAATGGGTGGCAGAAATTTAATGGGAAAACAAAATGTCAGGGATCTGGAAAGAAGATAATCATCTGCTTTCATGATGTGGGCTCCTCTTGCAAGTTAAGAACTAAGGCTTCATTTTTGGATGGTTGTCCAGACATAGTTGAGTCAGAGAGTGTAACTCTTATGGTCTTTAAAGTTGGACTATTTTTTGGTTTAATCTAACTAATAGGAATATTTCATAATATTGAGAAGTATAAGTAATTGCTAAAACTGCTGTTTCTTCCCTATAAATGGAGACATTCTTACCTTATGTGGAAAGTATCTGTAAAGAATAAAAATGTAATATGAGACTGTTGAATCACAGACGGGTACCTCTGAAACAAATAATACATTATATGTTAAAAAAAAGAAGAAGAAGAAGATAGCAGGAAGGGAAGAATGAAGGGGAGGAAATCAGAGGGGGAGACAAACCATGAGAGCCTATGGACTCTGAGAAACAAACTGAGGGTTCTAGAGGGGAGGGGGGTGGGGGATGGGTTAGCCTGGTGATGGGTATTAAAGAGGGCATGTACTGCATGGAGCACTGGGTGTTATTTGCAAACAATGAATCATGGAACACTACAACAAAAACTAATGATGTATGGTGACTAACATACATAATAAAAAAAAGTAATATGAATAGAAAGTACTGATACATAATAAATACAGAATACAAATTACTTATTGCTACTTTTACCTTTAATATAGTTAGAATTATCATTTCCATTATTTTATTTTTTACTGTTATTATCTAAATATTATTCAAATGTGTTCTGTCAATATGAGTAGTTATCACATAGCATGAATATCTTTTCATACTCAAGGATGTAAGGAAATGAGGCACTAGTATAGTTTAAGCACTTACTATTAGTGCCCGAATGTGCTTGCCTTACTAAGATGGACTGTATTTCCTACATGTGTATAATAGAAATCATAATATTTCCCTGACATATTTGGAGTTGTTTTTTGAAGTTTACAATTATAAAACCCATATAAAAGTACAATGTGAGGGGCCCCTGGGTGGCTCAGATGGTTAAGCATCTACCTTCAGCTCAGGTCATGATTCCAGGGTCCTGGGATCAAGCCCCATGTCGGGCTCCTGGCTCAGCAGGGAGCCTGCTTCTCCCTCTCCCTCTGTCTCCCTCCGGCTCGTGCTCTCTCTCTCTCTCTCTCTCTGTATTTCTGTGTTTCAAATGAATAAATAAAATCTTTTAAAAAAAAAGAAGTACAATGTGAATTCTACAATACTATACCAATTAAAGTCATCTTTAATATTAAGAAATTGATTTTTGAAGATAAAAGTGACAAATGTAAAACATCAAAATTCTTAGAACAGTTTTCATTGTAGGAGCTCAAAAAACTTTTTAAAAATGAGGTTATTTATTAAAAGAGATTAGAATAATTGCTCCCTTTTAACTCTAAAGGAAGTATCACGCAAATAACACCAATTGAAGAGATGGCTTGTAGGCAAGTAGAACTAGATCTAATTGAACCAAGATGAAAATTATGTTGCTGCAGTCAAATCCAACAGTAACAACAGTGCTGTATCATGAGCTTCTCTTATTCTTTTATCTAATCTCATAAAGAAAATAAACATCAATGAGGACTTTATTTAGATAATACTGTTCTGTCCAGTAAAATCACAAATGAAGGAAATAACCATGTGATTAGAAACTTGTACTTTTATCAAATGGAGCATATTTAATAGTCATTACAATTACTTAATGAAGCTGGAACAAGGAACTATATTTGCATGATCATACTAAAAGAAAATTATTTAGCTGAATAGCTAACTATAGTCTAGACATTAAGAAAAGCAGATGCAAGCATTAACAGATCCAGTGTCATAAAAAAGAATAAGTTAAATTATAAAGAGAATGTCTAAACATGCTGTTGATCACACAATACTGAGCTTTTAGGTTGAGACTTAAGGGTATCTGGAAATTGTATGCTATTGAATTATATGTTAATGAACAATGAGAAATTATTAATAATCCTCAGCTCCACTTCTAGTAAAAATTCTTAAAGCAAATCACGCTATCATTACAAAAAATGCAAAATAAAGTTCATAATCATTTGAAAGAATTCAAGATATTTTGCCAATATTTTGGAGAACCTTTCCTAAGAAACCAAATGCCTATAATATATACAGTAAGATTCATAAGAGGGAGTCAATAGATGACTATGTTTTCAATATGTAATGAGTCCAGTCACCCATCAGCTGACCAAAATCGTACCCTCAAGAGAGAAAAAATTTATAAACAAGTACCAATATACTTATCTCTCATTTAACATAAAGTTTGGTGAATCATTCTTGACATTTATTTAACAAATGTGTACTCCTCAAAAGTTTTCTAATGCATCAATCATTCCTAAAATACTTCATTCTACTAGATACTATGCAAAAGACTGTTACAACAAAGATGTTCTATATAATTTTACAAGATTAATTTAAACTGAGGAACGAGTTTATATACATTCTTTTTTTTCCCCACTTTTTTATTATGTTAATCACCATACATTACATCATTAGTTTTTGATGTAGTGTTCCATGATTCATTGTTTGTGTGTAACACCCAGTGCTCCATGCAGAACATGCCCTCCTTAATACCCATCATCAGGCTAACCCATCCCCTCACCCCCTCCCCTTTAGAAACTTCAGTTTGTTTTTCAGAGTCCATAGTCTCTCATGTTGAATCACAGATCTGTACCTCTGAAACAAATAATACATTATATATTAAAAAAAGAAGAAGATAGTTTATATACATTCTAATGATATAATACAGCCTAGAGTCTGTACTGACCTTGTAAAAGTTCCATTGATATGTATAGGTGTAACATTATGTAAATAAAAGCCAAAATATTGAAGAAAATGTGACTTATCTACTAAGTAAAGTAACTGAAAGCAAAGTACGTATCTTTTTTTTCTGTTTTGCCAACAAGCATCTTTACTTTAGTTCTAGGCAATTATGTTTAGTTCTATCTCAGGATTTCAAAAGACTGAGAGATATATAGGGACATTTTTGAATCTAAGGTAATTCTTATGTACCTGACATTTTTTCCCTTATCACTAGAGCTAAGTTTAGATAGAACAATCTTGGAATATTCAATTAGACTCATATATTACCACTGATAAATCAGTTTGGAATTCTAAGTACTTCTATGTAGCTGAGGGAAATCATCAAAACACTTCAGAATCTAAAAGAAATTTTATACAAACTTAGTTTGTATAAAATTGCACTCCTAGGAGATAAAGCTTTCAAAATAGTGTAAGATGGAGCATACACAGATGTGGTGTCTTCTTTTCTTTTCTGTGAATTTGCACTGGTCCTTCCTTACACTGTTTGGGGATCTGATAATCAGGTCTTGCATAGGAAACACAAGCTGGCCTTATCCTTGCTTTTAATCTCGGACTATTTAGTTAGGCCTAGCTTTGGGAACAAAAATGAGCCAAATGCACCAAAATTTGCATACAAATTATGTTTTTATACATTGTGGGCCCATCAACACAGGTTTACATTTGCTTTATGTAGTTGTCATTTTAATTAGACAGCAAAAGAAAAACACATTTATATTCTCTCTTGTATTTATCTCTGTAGTTATCTTTCCTAGTGTCATTTCTTATGTGGATTCAACTTACTGTCTTGACTTCTTTCTTCTCAGTTGAAAGATCCTTTTTAGTATTACTGAAGTAAACTAGTGGCATCTCAGTTTTTGCTTAATGTGTGAATAGTATTAATGTCTTCATTTTTTTAAGGACTTTTTTTCTGGGTATAGAATTCTTGGTTAACCATCTTTTCTTCAACACTTTGAATATGTCATTCCACTGACCTATGCTCTCTGTGGTTTCTGATGAGAAATCAGCTGTTTATTTTACTGAAGATCACTCGCATATGATGCATCATTTTTTACTTGGTCCTTTCTAGGTTCTCTCTTTGTCTCTGACTTTTGACAGTTTGATTATGACACATCTCAGCATGGGTCTCTTTGATTTATATACTACTTGGAGTTAATTAAGCTTTTAATCAATTTGGGGAGTTTTAGCCATTATTTCTTCAAATACTCTTTCTGAGTCTTTCTCACTTCTGGTATTTTTATTATATGTATGTTGGTATGTTTAATAGTGTCCCAGAGGTCTCTGATGATCATTCATTTTTCTTCACTCTTTATTATTTCTGTTACTTAGAAAGCATAATCCCAATTGATCTATCTTTGAATTTGCTAATTACTTCTTCTGTCTGCTCAAACCTGCAGTTGAACCCTTCTAGTGATTATGTCATTTCATTACTATAATTTCTAGCTCCAGAATTCTTTTTTTTTTTTTTTTAAATCCTATCTCTGTATTGATATTCTCTATTTGGTGAGTCATCAATGTCAGATTTTCCTTTAATTTTTGGACATGATATTCTTTACATTTTGTACATATTTATGAGTGGATTAGACTTTTATATAGTACAAAAAGACCATAATTTGCATAGTAGATATAATGTCTGGGCTTCCTCAGTGACAATTTCTGCAGACACCTTTTCCCTATTTATTTGCCATACTTTAGTGCTTACTTGTGTGTTTCATAATGTATTGTTGAAAAATGGACATTTAAATAATATAATGTGACATTTAAATAATATAATGTGACAAATCAGAACCAACCATCCCAGGGTTGCTTTTGTGTTGCTGTTTGTTGTTGTTATTGTTGTTGCTTCTGTTGTTTTGTCTAGTGACTTTCCTGAACTAATTCTGTAAAGTCTATACCTTGATTAATTTTCAGAGTTCTGAAAAAGTTGATTTTTTAAAAATTTTTTTCCAGGGTTCTCATTGCTTCATGGATGAGTAAATTTTCAGATATCCTTACTCAGGCATCTTGAAGTATTTCTCTCACCATACATTTTTTATTCAGCAGAAAAACCCTAGATCACCTAAGTAATTGAGGAATATATAAAAGCCATTCACTGAAACACATCAGTTCGGGTGGCTGGAAGAATAATTGGAATTTGAATTCTACTTTGAGGCTTAGCACTTTGCCTTTAGGAGGGAACAGTCTTGTATTAGCATTGTTATTTTTAACTCCACCAATTACAGCCTCCTCTGCCTTTTAAAACAGCAGTTAGTGTTTCTTCATTTACTTAGATTTTTATTCAATAAGGTCAGAGTAGTTCAATTCTCATCTCTTGAACCTAAATCCTAGAGGATCAAATTAATTCTGTTGTCAATAGGTCACTAAATAACACATATAATCATAATTAAAGCAAGCAAGTACTTTTTATAGCTTTACTATAACATAAAAAATAAATTGTTTTCTCCTGAATTGTCTCCCATATTCTGGGTCCTCACAGAATGAGTGCCATGGTGGTCTTCATTTGATGACGGGAGCCTGTTCATATTCTGAAAGCAAATTTCTCCACAAGTGTGCTTTGGAAAATATTTTGACCAGAAATGGGATATTATCATAGACTATGTCTATGACCAAGATTTTTGAGGATTTACCCTAGAAGGGGAGGGGGAGGTAGGCCACTCATACCCAAGGAGTTCTATGATATTTCAAGCCTGAACCTAGGGCACTTATAAGGCTATGCTTGGCAAGTTTGATGGTGGCAAGCTGCCCTCTTCATGCCAGACTTGATGTACAGCCAGTGAACTGCAGTTTATGCAGAGAGTTCAGTGAAGGATTCATTCTTCTGCCTTTGGAGGAGCCATTCTCATACACATACCTGCATTCCTATCTGAAGCACCATCATTCAGAGCCTCCTTACGAAAGCCCTAGCTGGAGCATTATTCTCCACTTTGACTCAGTACTTTTCCATTCCTGGCCTTTCTCCATCTCACACAGCCCATGGGTCCATAAAAGGATAGAAACCCTTTCTTCTGGGTTCTTTGGCACTGAGATGAATAGCCTCATCTGTACTGCATCTACCCAAATCCCAACTGGTGCCATTCCATGGGGGGAAATGAAACCCTGAGGAGCAGAGCCTGGTTTTTTTTGTTGTTGTTGTTTTTGTTGTTTTTTGTTTTGTTTTGTTTTTTCCTCTTGCTTGTACAGTCACGGTAAGTGAATAAAAGCTCCATTATAACTTTAAGTTTAGATTGCTGTCCTAATTGACCACCCTAACACCTGCTTGTTAAATCTAGCCCCCTCTTCCTGAAATAGAATTAGTGAGGACTGGAAAGAATCTGGTCAACTTTTTAGGTTGTTAACATGTATAAAAGTTTTCTAAGTCATTCATTATCAGAGACAGAATAATAGAAACTTTTGAGAGTTCACATCATTCATAATATTGGCCCCAAATAGTTGCCCTTTTCTCCCTTTTTTCTGCCTCTGTGGCCCACGTTATCTAGAATATGTTAACAGTATTATCAAACCACTACTCAGATTATTCCCCTCTATTTATTACAACTATACCACCAAACCATTCTCAAGGTTCCTTTATCGTATAGCTTTGATTTGTTTCTCTGGTATCTGAGTGATGGAGCCACAGCACTTGTATCTCCAGTAGATTATTTTTCAGTGGACTATGTAGGGTGGTCATCTGGAATCATAAAATCTGCCATTGATATCATTTTATCTTTTATAAAGGTAGATGACAATTATTTACAAAAGTATCCATAGGCCAGGATGGATTAAGTCCCCATTACATATTTTTTGGTTACTTTGTAATATTTTGGAACTTATCTTCGAAATGATTTCATGTAATACAGCAATCACCTTGAGAAAAATCAACTTCCCCTAATGACTCATAGGGTAATATCAATGTGGTTTCTGCACCTTAAATTTTACTTTCAAGTAGTTACTACTAATAATGTCATTAACTCTTGTACCACATATTCAACAGTTCTATAGTCATGGTGAAGGTATCTTCCTAGATAAGACATAGAGTATGGCTTAATTTTTGAGAAAGACATTTACTTCAACATATCAAAAATGCCATAAGACTTGTTATCAGATACACTGTATACATTACATAGATTCTCTCAAACTTATTTGTCTTCCCAGGCACCTGGTTATCACCTCTCTCACTGCAGCAATGTCACTGAAGCCTCATTTAGCAAGAATGGTTGTCACAAATTCTACTGATATGGCTCTTGCATGGTCTTCATAATATGCATTGTGCCTGAGGCTGATCCAAATGGACCCAAGAAACTTTGACTTCTCTCATTTTATATTTAGATGTAGCATCATGCTATAATTTATCAGATCTGGCTTCCCCAGCAACTTCCCAAAAGGGACTACAATCTGTAAGTATGGGAGAACTGGCTTCCCATGAAAGCAATTACGATCAATGGGAAAGAGTAAATAAGAGTGCACTGACAAAATAATTCCTTTCCTTTTCTATCTTCAGTAGATAATTCTGAGATGTAGCTTTCCTGTACAATCTGTGTAGAGGCGTCTCATATGATCAAGTAATGGAGTCGTATCTTCTCATGTCTCATGAAGCTGTGATTACCTTGGCAATGTACATGTTATAATTCTGTACTTTATGTACCACTTTGCTTTTCTATAATTCTTACTGCACTGGAATTGCATCTTCTTAAGCATTAGCCCTTACATCTTGCATCAGGCTCTATTTCTAATGAACCTGAACTAAAACAATAGATATCAGTAGTAGTTCTATTAACTAGAAGATGACAATGACCACTTGTAATAATTTTTAGCCTTTGATGGCATAATTTATTAAGCTATGGCTAAATTAGATGAAGTGCATATAGATTGCAGAGAGATAGCAGTTCAAGTAACTGTGGGATTTAATCAGTATGTAGATAATATTATCATATGGTATATGATGGCTTTTCTGTGATTTTCAATAAAAGAAAATTATATTTAGTCAATGTATAAAGCATGCTTTAAACAAACAAACAGGACCTCTTTGGCAACTTTAAAATAAGTCGTCTTCCTAGCAGAGACAGAAAACACTATGCTGACAATCTGCCTCAGCATCTGATTATCAGCATAGCAAATCTATAAAGTTCACTTCATACATAATCTTTATAGATCTTTTCTTTTGAAGTCAGGACTCTGGAAGGGGGCTATTGCTTGGACAACTCTGAGAAGCACCTGAAATTCCAGAATTAGCAAAAGCACCTTTTTCATCTTTTCCAGAGAAAAACAGACATGATTGACATGGAGTAAGTTTCTTTCAAAATGAAGATTGTCTCCTCAAGACATATCCCCCCCCAATCACCCTCACTGTCTCCAGATCTATGATCAAATTTAGGTCTCAGTATCACCAAATAAGAAAGTACAAGCCCTGCTCCATCTTTATCTGGGTCCATAAGAATATCCATTCCAAATCTCAGAGTCTCCCTGTTTTCCAAAAATATCCTAAATTTCACATGATAAATTTTGTGAGGATGCTAATTCAATTGACATTGTTAGTCTGCAAATGGTACAATTATATTTAGTGTCCAATGTTCATCAAACTTGACCTGGACCTATAGTAAATAAGAAATGCTTTTTTTTTTTTTTTTAATTTTATTTATTTATTTGAGAGAGAGAATAAGATAGAGAGAGAGAGCATGAGACGGGGGAGGGTCAGAGGGAGAAGCAGACTCCCTGCTGAGCAGGGAGCCCGATGCGGGACTCGATCCTGGGACTCCAGGATCATGACCTAAGCCGAAGGCAGTCGCTCAACCAACTGAGCCACCCAGGCGCCCCAATAAGAGATGCTTTTAAGGCCACCTTAGAAGGTCTCTGGTTTCATATGACACCCTGAGATGAGAAACTAAAAACCTGAGCTTGTCATTTTCATTATGTAAGCATTCCAGGGCATGTAGAGGAAGCCATCCCATCTCATAATCCTTGTAATTATCATTATTTCCATAACAGTTGAGTGAGCAGCCAGTTGGTCCCCCAAGGCATTTGCATTATAAGCACTTAATCACAGTCAACCACAGGTGATAATTTGATTAATGGTGATGCCCCTGCATGCTGAGGATTGCTAGCATTCCATTTCCCACTGGCATGATGTTTAAACCCATTTCAAAATTCCTTATTAATGCCTATTTTCTGAGCTTACTCCTGGAATTAATTAGTTTATTGGTCCTGTCAGAAAATAATTCAGACCAGTGTTTGTAACAGAGAAAAATTTATAGAAAGAAATTTTAAACATGATAAACCTGTATTAGAAGACTGAAAAGGTAAAAACAAAACAGTGAAGTTATACAGAGATAGAAAGTGGCACTAACTACCACACTTACTGCTAAGGGTAGAAAGGTGAGATGTTGGAAATAATAGTACTAAGCAGTGCAAAAGAAGTATCCCTATAGAGCTTAGACTCAGATCTCTAAGTAACTGGTTGATGCCAGGGCATTACTGGTAATTCAAGGTCTTGGAAAACGGGATCCAGATATCTGAATAAAGGACATTTTCCAACTATTGCTAGAGGCTTAGAAACTTCAAAAAGGACTCTAATAGAGCTGGAACTTACTTCATGAAGAAGGAAATACTAGCCTACTGAGACATTAACGAGAAATGAATAGAAGGTCATTACAACTCTTCTCCCAAGTGAAAAAGAATAATCCTCCCAGTGAGCAGAATAATAAGCAATACATTTGGTTATCTATTCCATACAGAGGGAGAATTTCCCTCAAGTGGGATATTCACTGATTCCTTGGAAGTGGCAAATGCTGGGGCAAGTTTTCTGGGTCTTGAAGTAAAAACACTAGAAAGAATTCAGGGGATGAGGTATGTAGATGGTCCATAGGGACCCAAGCAATTAGAACATTTGTGGCTCATGTTACTTTGTACTGGAAATGTTCCGTCAAAAGGATGCCTCTCAACAACCAAGTGGCTAGGTGAATATTACCCAGTTTATCTCCGGTCAATCTCAATGCTTTGTAATCCCATCAATAGGAAATCTGTAATAACAGGAATGAAGGCTACACACATACCCAACTACATGGGCTACCTCTCCATAGATTGTCTACCTATGCCGCTGCTATGTGAAATCTCCAGAAGCATAGATCAACACTGATCCTTCAGTACCATTGCTTGGATATACCAGATGATTATCTTGTGGCAAGGCAATTATACTTGACCTTTTCCATCTGAATGAATGTACATATTCCATATATGAATGTGCTTTCACATCCAAGGTGCCTTCACCAACACAATCATCTGAAGACTTACAGAGAGCTTTTTCCATACATTTGTTATCCTTCATAATACTGTTTCAGGCAAAGGATCTATTCTATAGCCAAGAAATTAACACAGCTGGTGTATGACCTTGAGAAGTATTAATTTTGCCATATACTACCCCATTTATCAGAAGCTAGCCTGACAAATTTGGCAGTGATCTGTTCAAGATTCAGCTTAGATTCTGGCTCAATGTCACCAACATGCAATACCGGAGCAATGTCCTCCACAACGTGATAAATAATACATACCTACTTGCATAGTGATACTTATCAAAAAATGATTGCAACAATCACAATCCAATAAATACAAGGCTGCTAAAGCCTTAGACCCCTCAAAGATGACATTTGGTTATCACCAGCAAGCAAACAAACCCAATCAACAGAAGTGCTTGCCATGGATGAAAGAAATTTAGAGTGGTTGCTCAATAAGGAAAAGGATGAATATTAGTTAAAGCCTCTGGAGCAACTTCCCCTCACAGTAACTAGTTTTATCAAACATTGTACCTTATGCATTTTAGGACATGCTATGTTCCACAGTCTTGAAGAAGACTTTGAATGATCAAACTAGTCACTCTCACCTTACAGAAAGAAGTGATGGATTTTCACACACACACACACACACACACACACGTGTACCTCAAACTGTAACATGAGAGAAGGATATAATGGTAGAGTATGAGTGGATATGAATGGTACAAGGGAAAGAATGTGTTAAATACATTTTAGGAGCTTCTTAGATTCACCTAGAGTTATGTTTCTTGAGTGCTAAGCTCCTTTTAATCACTATTCCTTGGAAGCTGATATCTCTTTTATCAGTATCACCAGCTCTCCTGCACTGTCTCAAGGTAAGTGCTAAAATTAAATTGTCTTAATTTTACATAATACCACTAACAATTAAATATGGAGATATACATTTATAGTTAATTCAAGTATTTAGATTGAGTATGTTAGATAATTTTAAGTAGATTTACATTTATTATAAGAAATGTTAATAAAAGGGTAAATGAATGTATAACCTAATGATAGAGATATTATATATATATATAATAATTTTAATCTATATTGAATTTTCTAGTGCATTAGCATTCATCACACTAAACAAAATAATCCTTAACACCCACAATTAGTATTTAGCTACTTAATTTCATTTAGGTCATGAATCTTATAAGAAAAATATACTTCTTTTTTTTTTCTTGCCAAATTATCAAAAACAATCTTGCTCTTGTACAGGTCACAATTGAATATGAGAATCTACTTAGAACTGGAAATATACTGCACCATAATGATAATCTATAGTAAGAACAGATTTATCTAACATTTAGCATTTATGAGAAATTATTGTGCCTGCACGATACTGTCAAAAATTCAGGTATTTCTACCAAAGTTTTAATTATTTCAATAAATGTTTATAGTAGAATTTCACATTTGTACAAGTATCTCTGCATAATGATGAATTTAAGCTTCAGATGAATACAAATTTTTATCCCTTGGGCCTTTGGCTTTGGGTCCAAATGTTTATTCAGTATACCTCTACTTTACCATATCCTAGCACAATGTTTTATCTTTTAAAAACAAGGATTGCTGACTTTAGGCCCTGTAAATTATAGGATATTAAGGAATTAGTTGCTACAACTGAACTTTTTCCTGTCTCAAAATTATAACAATGGATTCCAGGGACCTTCCATCTTTTTCCTACAATGGTTTCTCTGTTAAGGTAATACATATAAACATTAAAAAAATTTTTAATGCAAATGAACAACTCTGGTACCTCACTTTTTGTGGGTTTAACACTGTTAACATATACTGACCCTGACTTTGCAATGATTCTTATAACCAAAAACACTTTTGCTAAACCCAGGTGTCAGTGGGATAGTCTACATAAATAGAACTCTAGAATCTTCACTGATCTTTCTCAGGGTAATTAAGTCTTGGACTTAAATCCATAAAGCTTAAAAAAAAAAAAATAACTCTTTAACCTCCAATTCCAAATTTAAAGCAAGGCAGATAAAAATCAGAATGCAAATAACACAATTTGAAAAAGAACACCCTCAGTTGGCCATTATCTGCCCCTCAGCAAGAAACAGACAGGCACCTGGGAGAACTCAAACTTAGTGTATCATTGGCTGTTTTAACCAGCAGTAATCTTTCCACACTGAGGGGAACATTTACTCAATGCAGTGTCACAGATACACTGAAAAGTGTATCTAAATTTAAATCTTGCACTGTGGCACTTAACACATATTTAATTCATCCAAATTACATGCATTTGTTATCTTGCATCCAAGATATCTACCCTTATGTGGATATAATTTTACATTTTTTTCCAAATAAATGCATCTCATAATGCCCACCGAGGTATTCATTTTCAACATGAAAAAATATAAGAAAAAATCCATTGTACATAGTACAACATAAAGTTAGGAGACAGGGTAAAAAAGGAGAAGGTACTCAGCATTCCTAGAATACAAAATGTCCTTCCTTGCCCATCTGTAGAATAACAATGAAACAACAACAAAAAAATAGTATCCTATAGTCAGAAGCATGATTTCAATCCTTTTTTGTTGGTTGTCTGCCTATGAAATAGAATATTTCTCATTTTTTATAAAGTTTTAACAGATTGATATCACAAAGTATAATTAGGAATTTGGAGAACTAGATATCTTTTTTAAATATCAGAGATATACACTCTTGTCATTTTACTAAGATTCATGTTGTGTATAAAAATACTCTTAAAATAGGGCGCCTGGGTGGCTCAGTTGGTTAAGCGACTGCCTTCGGCTCAGGTCATGATCCTGGAGTCCCGGGACCGAGTCCCGCATTGGGCTCCCTGCTCAGCGGGGAGCCTGCTTCTCCCTCTGACCCTCCCCCCTCTCATGTGCTCTATGTCTCTCTCATTCTCTCTGTCTCAAATAAATAAATAAAATCTTTAATTAAAAAAATACTCTTAAAATAAATAAAAATATTCTGATTCATCTTGAAAGCACAGGTACATGCAAACTATAGCTAGCTTATTCTGGTTTTCTATAATAAAACTACTGCTAATATTCATAATAATATACATAATAATACATTTTGAGTGTTATTCATGGGTCTATTCTAACTCTTTTAACTAACTGAATACTCATTTGGAAATGAACTATATAATATCCCCAAGGTCACAATCATTCAATTATTTTTTCATCAATATTTATTATCTCCTATGCACTAAGGGTACAAGTGTTACCAGATTAAATTCCTGTGTCTCCAGGGTTTACAATTCTCTGGTTTCTTCTATGAAACACTTAAGAAACAGTAATAACATTATCTTTCTGTGTTCTCCTAGAAAAGTATACACTCAGTACTCATGAACATTACCTTATATTTTCAGAGAGAGAACAAACTCTCCTTGCCAAAACTCCATTGTTGCAAATTTATTTGTTTGTAAAATGTCTTGTTAGTCCATAATCTGAGTCAACACAGATTATGAAAACTGTAAAGTCGGGGCGCCTGGGTGGCTCAGTCGTTAAGCATCTGCCTTCGGCTCAGGTCCTGATCCCAGGGTCCTGGGATCGAGCCCCACATCGGGCTCCCTGCTCCGTGGGAAGCCTGCTTCTCCTTCTCCCACTCCCCCTGCTTGTGTTCCCTCTCTCACTGTGTCTCTCTTTGTCAAATAAATAAATAAAATCTTTAAAAAAAAAAAAAAAAGAAAACTGTAAAGTCTAACTACATCGATTCTGATCATCCTAGCATCAAATTATTACTTCCTATCTAAAATAAAACAATCTTCTCTAGCCTAAAGCATAGTTTAAAGAAAACATTAAAATATCCACCTAAATTTGTAATGGGAAAATAGAGAGAGGTCTCATATACAAAGGAAAAAAAAAAAAAAGAGAAAGAAAATTCTGGGCACCAAAGTGAGGTGATTAAGATGGCTATTATAGAGATGTTTTAGATTTTGAATTCAGATAGCCAGGCATGTATTACCTGCCATCTTATAAATCTCCAACTGCAGAGGTAATGCTCAGTGTTCACTTATCTGAACTTGAAATCAGACCCCTAAAATGGAATCTTTATACAAGATGCAATATCTAAGCATCGAAAAGTGGTGATGGGGTTTTTACAATAAAGCTTTGAGTTATTATAATTCTGAGGCCTTAGGGCTACACAAGTAAGCAGGAAAAAAGGACACACTGTCTCTAGGACATCAGAGCTTAGTGTAGTTTTATGTTATATTTCATCAAAATAAATGTAAACAGTTCTTTTCAAAACGTGACATTTTATCCAGACTTAAGCTTGCATCAAGCTTGAAATGACACCTATTACCTCATAGTATTGAGTCACATTACTCAAAGTTTCTTTAGAGATTGCCTACATTATCTGTCTCCAAGCAAAACAGAATATGCCATCAAGAGATAAAAAGAAACCGTATCTTTAAAACCCATGGGGAAGAATTTCCACCTTTACTCTTATTATCAGTATTTAAAGTCTACTAGGGCCATGGATATTGTTCTTCTTTGAGGCTCTCTTCTGACTGTGACAGGTTTGAAATTGTTTACCTATTTCAGAAGTTCTACCCTTTCTCACTGAACCACAGAGAAAGAGATTTTGGGATGTGGATGCCACTTTCCTGAGGTGAGCCCCTTCCCCTTCCTCATTCCCTTTCTACTTTTTCAGAAGTCCCAGTAAGTAATATTGAAGTATTCGTCATAAAAGATGAGTCTGGGGGCGCCTGAGTGGCTCAGTCATTAAACGTCTGCCTTCAGCTTAGGTCACAATCCTAGGGTCCTGGGATGGAGTCCTGCATCTCATCCAGCTTCCTGCTCAGCAGGGAGCCGGCTTCTCCCTCTGCCTGCTATCCCCCTGCTTGTGCTCTCTCTCTCTCTGACAAATAAATGAATAAGAATCTTAAAAAAAAAAGGAAGGGGCGCCTGGGTGGCTCAGTCGTTAAGCGTCCGCCTTCAGCTCAGGTAATGGTCCCAGGGTCCTGGGATCGAGCCCCGCATCCGGCTCCCTGCTCAGCCGGAAGCCTGCTTCTCCCTCTCCCACTCCTCCTGCTTGTGTTCCCTCTCTCACTCTCTCTCTCTGTCAAAAAATAAATAAAATCTTTAAAAAATAAAAAAATAATTAAAAATAATAAAAGATGAGTCTGATTTCCCTCACTCATGTACTACCAAATCCCAGGTGCCCCACATTGCTTTGAGCACTTTATTACAGAGTGCTTAGACTCAATCTAATATACACACAATATAAAGAGAGGTTGCCAATCTTCCTTGAGGATTGATTAGGGAAATTATTTAAATGTGCCAACACAGGCCTTTTCCACAGAAATTCTTTTTCAGTTGATCTTGGGAGTGGACAAGCATGGCATTTTTATAACATTCTCTAGATCATTCTGATGCATTGTAAAGGTCAAGTTACAACCAGTCTGAGCCTCAGTTTTCTGTAAAGGAGATGTTTGCTGTCCTGCTTTAAAATGATCATGTGAGAATCAAATATAATGTATGCAAAAATGTATTTAGTACACTATACAATTTCAACATGCTATTCTCTACAGTAGGGCATAGTATTTTCACGCTTTTTAGCATGAGGGTATGTTTTTAGTGGTCAGTTGCCAACTGTTTGTTCAGTTCCAGTCAAAACATATTTAATACATATTTTTAGTTTCTCCTTTATATTGTATTCAAGACTTTTTTACAAAGGCAATGAAAAGATTGTCAATTTTGCCTAAATTAGCCAAGCAAGTAAATAATACTAAAACAAAACAAAATAAAACAAAAGGAAAATTGATGATCTTTCGGTTCAATTGGCAAAATCTGTTACTATATTTATACCATGAAGACGAAACTTAAACAGGATATTTCAAACACCCAGAGCTGATTGTTAAACAAGTGTGCAATTAAACCCTATGCCAACTGTTCATGTAGGACTTTAGAATTTTTTTATTACATGCTGTTTATAAAGCCTCAACAATGAAGTAATTCAAATATTGTAGAAATTCAGACAGAATACATGAGACTGAGGAGTTTCCATTTTGGCACATTATATTTAATAAGCATTTAAGTCCATAAAACTGATACGGCAAATTAGTTCCAACTGGCTCCTCTGGATTCTGAAGTGAGAGCAAATCCAAATATCTGATAATGACATGAAAAAAGCACAATGAGGACATCTCACTGCAGAGGCAACAAGCAGTGGCTGGAGCTTCTTAGTTATGCCCTATTAAAGAACATAGACATTTTTGTTCAAAAAGGTTCAGCTCATTTAGCACAGTGAATAGAACTGTGATAATGATTCAATGACATTGTTTCAAGAGTGGATTTTGAGGCTATAACTTTTTGTGTTTTTTTAGGGATGGCCACCTTAAAGTATGAGGGAAAGGGGAATGCTTTTTTCTTCGTTACAATCTCTTAGTGGTCAAATACTAAGCACTTAGTGGTCAAAGCACAATTTAGGGAGATGGGAGAGTTCAAAGACATTATCTTGTTTAAAGCAATTGTGGGGAAAAAAGAACATACCTTCACTGTTGCCACATTATAATATTCTTTTTCTTAAAGTCGAGATATTTAATTAGTAAGATGGGTTTAACAGTAAATATATTTTTTAAATATTTTATTTATTTATTTGACAGAGAGAGATAGCGGGAGAGGGAACACAAGCAGGAGGAGTGGGAGAAGGAGAAGCAGGCTTCCGGCTGAGCAGGGAGCCTGATGTGGGGCTTGATCCCAGGACCCTGGGATCATGATCTGAATCAAAGGCAGATGCTTAACGACTGAGCCACCCAGGTGCCCCAATAGTAAATATTTTGGGAAATATTAGTCTGTGTTTCCTTTAAGAATAATTTTTTTCTTTCTATACTTTTGACTGAGCCAACTGCTCAAAATAAAAGCAGGAATAGTAAGAAAAAGCTAGAATACAAATTTGTGCAGAACATTTTAAACTTAAAATTTTTAGGCAGAATTCTCCTACAACAAGGAGTTAACATTACTTTTCCTTATGACCGTCTTCATCTTTTCTAAGTCAGTAGTTGGAAGTTTTTATAATTCCGATCTCCACACTTTCCTGCCATCTCTCCATATCCTCTCCTTCCATATCCATAAGGCCCTCTCTCTTCAACCCATTGCAATGTTTACACTTTCCGGAACATGTTTTTTCCTCTCTCCCTTCACTAAATGGAGTACCGCCTGTTGCCCTTTATATATTCTATGTAAATAAGTGACACAATCTTCATTTCTGAGTTTGGATATTATAATTGCTTAAACTGAGTTGATATAATCTTAGAACAGTAGTGGGGCGGGCACCTGGGTGGCTCAGTCGTTAAGCGTCTGCCTTCGGCTCAGGTCGTGGTCCCAGGGTCCTGGGATCTAGCCCCGCATCGGGCTCCCTACTCAGCGGGAAGCCTGCTTCTCCCTCTCCCACTCCCCCTGCTTGTGTCCCCTCTCTCACTGTGTCTCCCTCTGTCAAATAAATAAATAAAATCTTAAAAAAAAAAAAAAAAAAGAACAGTAGTGGGGCATTTTTATCATGTCCCTGCTGTGTTTAATAATAATAACAACAATAATATTTTCTGTATTAGTCACCTTTCTTAAGTGCTTAATGAGTAAACTTATTTAATCCTCACAACCATGCCAAGAGAGGTACAATTTTGTCTTTGTTTCAGAGCCTAGATTCAAACCCAGGCATTCTGACTGGAGGGCCTGGGATCATACTACTTCCACCAGGACGCTTAACTACCTTAATCCACTTAAAACCTTCACCAAGAACAGACGTTAGAGAAAAACTGTCACTGAAAGAGTATCTCTCAATCCAAGCAAAATCCAAACCTGAATATTTGATTTATTCCTGTGAAATAAATATATCAGTCGAAATTAACACATTGCTGGGCCTTTATTTAATATTTTTAACAATTTCAAAATAATATGAAGTGCCCTGTAGAGTTTAATGTAGTAGGAGTTTTATTATTTATGGACTGTACCATTTCCAACATTAGTGGCTAGTGTCTTTGGAATATAATTAAACTCTGTCTCATTTGCCTTTTTCAAATATTTGGTATAATATCTGACATACACAGCAGAGAGAAGAACCTTTTTAAACTGAAAAACAAACAAACAAAAATCAACTGTACAGGTTATAGGAGAGGTGCCCCCAAGATCAGAGCAAGAGGTAGGGTCATGGTCAGTGACAAATTTTGCAGACAAAAATAAACAATGCATTTCTAGGATGTTGGTACTAACACTTAAATAGAAGTTATTTCCAGCACTTTCTTACTTACACTTTTTAAATAAAATTGGAAACTTCAAAATTTCTCATTAAAAACACTACATATGTGTGAACGCCTTTGTTGCGATGTTTCAAGAGTAGATCTATTACTTAGTGAGTATCTGGTGTAAGGAACAGAGATACTAAAAGGGAATAAAAGCTATAGGAACAAAGAGGTAGGTGCTAGTATCTTACTATGTTTGAGAAAAATGCAGGATTTCTGAAGTGTATGCAGTGCAAGGGTGTGCCATTTCTTCTTAAACTTCAGAAATCAGAAAGACTTGCAAACATCGTAGTTGGAACTATGGACGTTAAATATACCATTAAGATAAATTACTTAAAATGTAGAAATATAGGGGCGCCTGGGTGGCTCAGATGGTTAAGCATCTGCCTTCGGCTCAGGTCATGATCCCAGGGTCCTGGGATTAAGCCCCACTTCGGGCTCCTGGCTCAGCGGGGAGCCTGTTTCTCCCTCTCCCTCTGCCTCTCTCCCTGCTCATGCTCTCTCTCTGTATCTCTGTGTCTCAAATGAATAAATAAAATCTTAAAAAAAAAAAAGACTGTTTTAAAATAAATAAATAAATAAAATGTAGAAATATAGCAGAAAGATTACTATGTGTCTTTCAAAGTCATCCTTGGACATTAAAATTCAAATTCTAAAAGACTAGAAATGTAAAAGATAATACCAAATGTTGTGGTTTTACTGTCCTATAGGAAATTAGACAATTAATATCTAATTTAGCAATCTTATTTTAGCATTTTTTTTTTTCGTTCACTGGATATATAAACCAGTCTGTAGTCTTGGAACCAGCTTTATTATCTTACTGATTTCCTCATTAAAGAAATAAAGAAATTTTCAACACACGACAGACTTGAAGGTCATGGTCTTAACTTTTTATAGAGTACTTTGACAATATATACACTAATCCTGTAACAAATGATGTGAACAAACAAAAAGTTACAATGTTTTAACATTCGCAGATAAACATTAAAAAAAAGTTTTAAAAAAATCTCAGAAATGTCAGAAATAAAAAAGCAAATTGGGTTTCTCTCATTAAAAAAGAAAAAGGGAAAGGAAAACAAATTCATTGAGAAGAACCTCACAAATCCGGAGATGTCAAGTTAGTTTTTAGAGCACCCAAGAGGAAATATGAGGGTCTCCCCAAGACCAGGTACATGTCCTAACCTTAAATCACTTAGAGCTATCACCTTCCATTCATGTAGAGTGTGCTTTTTACTAGTCCATCTCTGTCATGATTATTTTATACAAACCAAATGTTTGCGTGCCATTGTTATAAATCATAAACGTGTTCATTAGCAGCTGGGCTATTATTACTATTATTATTATTATTATTATTATTATTATTAGTGGCTCAATTACTTTATCATACTTTGAAGAACAGTGTTAACATTAGGGATGACAAAACCTTGCACACAAATCTTGTTAATGCTTACTTTTGCTTTTTGTCAGAGTTTTTAAAGTTTTATTTTTGTAAACTTAACTATTGCTCTCTCTGTTCTCTTGGCCTCAATTAATGTACTAAAACATGGTTGTTCAAACATTCATTTTTTTGCACATGTTCCTATAAGGAGCATAGTTTTTGGGAGAATGTACTTAAGCCTGAATTCCTGGTGTACTCAATGATCTGTTTTACAGGAGTAATCTCTATTTACTTATGTTGTATACAAGTCATTAAGAAATAACCAAATCTGCTTTTCTCAAAAGATGAATTAAAAGACAGAAAAACTTAGAAAACCCCTAAGAATTCATGGCCTGCCTCAGTGTGACTTCCTGCCTCTCAGAATACTTCCTCTTAGGAGCCAAGAATAAATGAGTGCCTCTCCAAACCACATTATATTCAAACCAACCACCTTAAATATGGCAAATATAATTCCATGACCAGCCTGCGACATTCCCCTGTGACCAACGAACTAAAACTGACATCCAGACTTTAAAACAGCCTATGACAAGACTCTCTGTGGAGACCCACATTCTTCTAATTTTATTTTTCTGAATTATTTCCTTCTACTCTGTAACCTAAAGTGAGATTTAAAATAGATCATACATATAAATATTTCGTATGAGGCCTGGGTTTTTATTTGTTTGTTTTTCTTTGCAATTACAGGATCCTCTGCCTAACCTTCAGAGAGGATAGATAGGTGAGGAGTCTTTGGAGGGCTGCTATGAGATTGAGATGGGTCTTCAAAAAGGCAGCTCCACCGCACAGCCATCCTCTTGGCTACCTGAGAATGCCTTTGTGTTAGTGACAATCTTATCTGGAATAAATAATGTATATGAAATACGTATGGAATACAATATTAGGCAAACTTTAGTTTAGATGACGATCACTAAACCTATCATTCTGACCAGCATAAAAGCACTTATTTACACAGAAGTAAATTACTTGCAAGCACTGAAAACCTACATGAGTTTGCTTTTATTACATAATAGAAGTAGAATGAAAGGAAACCCTCTTGACACTTCGTATTTCCCATCCACAATAGCATCCTTTCTTGCAGGATTTAATTTAAAATCATCATCATGAAGAGAAACACACACTGAATTAAATTCATTCAATTTAGACTTATTTCAAGCAAAATATTTCACATGGTCATTACATTAACTCAGAACTTGTATTATTTGGCTTTATTTTAGTATACAGGGACCATCACTTTCAGGATTTCTAGACTGAAAAAAAGCAAGTGGAAAGACAAATCAAGAATGAGTTTAAATTCCATGAGAAAGTTTATGATGAATGATTACTAAATATAAGTTTCAGATCACTCCATAAAAGCTCAGATTGGAAAATAACATGTAAGTTAAAATAGTGCTTAAAATTTAAAATTAAATAAACATAGATTATAGAAAATCATGATTTTGTCAATGAAAATAATTTATAACAGAAATTTATTCTGTGTAATATTAAAAATAGCAGTAGGGCATGTCCACAAATTAAAATCTCCTTAATTAATGGTTAAACAATTTCCTACTCATTGACTTATATACTTGTTTATAAAATGTTAAAATGTATGCTAAATTGTGAGGGTTAAATAATTTCTGTATCCCCTAATGTGAATAATCACTATATTTTATACTTTTGTGTTAGCTGTAATTTCATAAAATTGGAATGTGTTAGTGTATAAATAAGCATATGGCCTAGATAAATTATATATGTCTATTTACTCTTATTATTTATATAGTCATATATAATCTCAACCAACAGGATATGAGGCAGAATGGTGTTTCTCCTTTATTCATTAGAAATGTCATAATTTGACATATTACTTTAAGGATGAATTATACTTTTGTTCCTCATTTAATACATCAAGGTGCTGTTTAAATAAAAGATGATATACAAAAAAAAATCACTTCACACAGATATTAAAGGAGTCTACTATGACAGAGTATAGATGTTATCCATAGAAGCCTTTTAAAGCATAGAGGCAGTAACTAAGTTAGACTGTGCAGTGTCACTAGACTATTCAACTATATAATCGGTGGAACAATGACAGGATGAAAGAATTTCTAGTCCAAATTGTGCCAGTAATCACATCTGCCAATGCAGTTGTCATTTATATGTCATATTGGAAGTTATGAGTTAGTAAATTAAGGATGAGTACTAGTAATACACTTAACATATATGTATAAATATCTCATCTTGTTATCTTTATATCTAACTAAAAGATTATCTTTTCCATGATTCTATTAATTTTGAATCTAGCTTTTTGTGGTTTGTTCCTAAATTCTTTACCAAGGTTTATAAAAGCAAAAGAATTTACAATCATCTTCAATAAGATTTTAGATTTCTATTAGGTATTAATGGAAGTTATTCAGATTGTTTCCTGAGAAGTTATTTATTAAGTAAAATCATCATGTCATATGACAGATGCTGCCTGTTTTCAAAACATTGATACCAAGGAAAAGTCCAAACTTTGGAACAAAGAGCTAAAAAATCAACCTAAGCTAAGACTACTTTAGCCATATCTTAATAATTTTTTTTCTATCATGTTATCCCATTAAAACCACTAAGTGAGATTATTTATTGATTCATTCATTCATTGAAACATTAAGCAATCACCTAGTGCCATGATGACCCTAACATTGTTCTAAACAATGAGAAGAATAGGACAGTGGTCCTGGCTTTCAAAACTTAACATTGCACTAGGATGAATATGGAAATATAGACAACAAATCAATTAAACACGAAACAATACATGTCCACAATGACACATATATCAGTATGTATTAAAGTGTTAAGACAGACACTTTGGATGAGGTAGGGCTTGAATTGAGTCCGTTGGAGGAAAAAATGGACTTGAAAATATCTCTAAATAAGTGAAAAAATATGACTTTTTTTTTTTTCAAGCAGGCATTGATGAGTTGGTGAAGACAATATGAGAAGGTCTTCAGGAATTAGAGAGCATGTTGTGGTTGCAGGAATATTGCCAAATGATACAAATTTAAAAATATGAAAAAGAATTTAAGGAACTGCGAGACAGAAGTGAAAATCCAGTATATACCTAACATGTGTTTATGAAGAAACAAAGTTTTAAAAGTGAGGAGAGTCAGTAAAAAACAATTGTGGTAGGCAAAATAATGAAATTCCAAAGATGTTCACATCCTAATCCCTGGAACTTGTTACTTGGTTATCTTACATAGGGAAAGGAACTCTGCAGATGTGATTACTGGCACAGACCTTGAGATGGTGAGATTTTCCTAGATTTTGAGGGTGGTTACAATCTAATTACATGAGTCCTTAAAAACAGAGACTCTTTTCTTGGCTGAGGCTAAAGAGAGATATAATGACTGACAGAGGAGGGATTAGAGATAAGGACATTACAAGGAGTAGACAGACCTGCCCTTGCTGGATTTGAAGATGGAAAAAGGATGCCATAAACCAAGGGAAGTAGGTTCTTCTAGAAAATGGGAATGGCCTTGAATTTAAAACCAGCAAGAAAATGGGGACTTTGGACCTAAAACTGCAAGGAACTGAATTCTTCCAACAACCCGAATGAGCAAGGAACAGATCCTCACACAGAACCTTAAGAAAGGAAGTCAGCTAGCTGTACAAATGCCTTGATTTTAATTAATTATATCCATGCCTGACTTCTGACCTACAGAAATGTAAGATAATTTGTGTTACTTTAAGTCATTAAATTTGTGATAATTAGTTATTGCAGTGGGAAAAAATGAATACAAAGATAATACCTCAAACTGAGGCATAATGTGGCTAAGTGAATCATTATATGGCACAAAGTTGTGAAGCAAGTATTTAATTCAGGAACCCCAAAAGCAGGGCCCATTACCTTAATAAATTGCAGTACAGTAACTAATCCTTAAAGAACACACATTGCTTTCAGTTAACTAAAAATAACTTCCAAACATTATCTATACTTATATCTCCAATTAAAACCTCAAATCAAAAATAGTAAAAGCCACACATTTTCTTTAAAAATTTGAAAAAAATGAAATTAATATTTACAATTATAATAATACTTTTAAAAACCAAACATGCAGGGGTGCCTGGGTGGCTCAGTCGTTAAGGGTCTGCCTTCGGCTCAGGTCATGATCCCAGGAGCCTGGGATCAAGCCCCGCATAGGGCTCCCTGCTCCGCGGGAAACCTGCTTCTCCCTCTCCCACTCCCCCTGCTTGTGTTCTCTCTCTGTCAAATAAATAAATAAAATCTTAAAAACAAACAAACAAACATGCAGACAAATATGTAAATATATAAAAAACAAACCCATATGCTCAAAAGTAACTTTTAGAAAAGGAGAAATCAAAGTTGCAATTGTATAGCATTAATGATTTATTAGGAGTGATTACTGTTTGCAAAATTTACTTAACTAAAAAGTCCAGTCTCATCGCCTGTTTTAAAAAAACAAAGAAAAATGTCATAAAATTGATGTTAAATAAATTTTAATATGTAGTTGGATAAAACAAATCTGAATTCTCCCAAAGCTAAAATTAAGGATTAAGAATAATAATTAAGAATTAAGTAATAAATTAAGTGCAGAGGGGGAAAAAAAAAGCTAAAGCTGCAATTAGCCTTAGGAACTGCAAATTTGAATTTTAATACACATGAGGAATGAAAGGTTTGGCTTTTGGGCCAACATAAAGGCAGGGAAATTTTTATAACTCCTCTTTATGTATAAAGCTAGTAACCTGAAATTTTAGACTTAAAAAAGCATCCATAACATTGAAAGTACACTAGAAAACCTCTAGTCAACTGTCCAAAAAATAACAATAAAATGTGCTATATCTTAGATGTAAGAATTAAATAAAAGTCACTTTCAAGGAGTGGTTATGAATTATATCCTAGTATGTTTTGGAATGGGTAATTCTAAAAATATAATGTTAAAAATGGCCCCACACCAAAATATCCACAAGATATTAATTATAATTTATACAACTACTAAACGCTGACATTTCTGCAACACCGTACCCAATGAATTAAGCTGTAGTTGTGCTCATTTTTCTAAAAACGGATTTTCAGTTTTTTAGAGCAGATGTAAGTTCATAATAAAATCAAGTAGAAGGACTGCACGTGTGGTGATGAGCACTGGGTGTTATATACAACTAATGAATCATTGAACACTACAACAAAAACCAATGATGTACTATATGTTGGCTAACTGAACATAATAAAAAAAAATCAAGTAGAAGGTATAGAGAGCTCCCATATAACTCCTACCTCCACAAAGCCATGGCCTCCATATCAACACTCCTCACCGGAGAGGTACATTTGTTACAATCTATGAATTTACACTAACACATCACTACCCAAAGTCCTTACTTTACATCAAGGTTCACTCTTGATGTTGTACATTCTATGTGTTTTGAAAAAATATATAAAGAAATATATCCATCATAGTATGATACAAAAGAGATTTGCAGCTCTAAAAATCCACTCTATCCAGCCTATTCACCCCTCCTTCCTCTCCTAAATCTTGGACATGGATTCTTTTATCTTCTCCACAGTTTGGCCTTTTCCAGAATGTCAAAAAGTTGGAATCATATAACATGTATTATTTTCAGATTGGCTTCTTTCATTTAGTAATATGCATTTAAGATTGGCTTCTTTCATTTAGTTATATGCATTTCAGATTCCATGTCTTCATGGTTTGAGAGCTTATTTATTTTTAGTGTGAATAATATTCCATGTCTGGAAGTACCACAGTTTATTTATCCATTCAACTATTACTTGCTTCCAAGCTTGGGGATTATGAATAAAGCTGCCATAACATCCATATACAGGTTTTTGTGTGGACATAACTTTTCAACTCCTTGGGGTAAATATCAAGGAGTGTGATTGCTTAATTATAGTGTAAGGGTATATTTAGTTTTGTAAGAAACTGCCAAACTCTCTTCCAAAATGGCTGCATTAGTTTGCATTCCCATGGGCAATGAATGAGATTCCCCATTGCTCCACAATCTCTCCAGCATTTGATGTTGTCAGTGTTTGGGGCTTGGGGCATTCTACTAGTTGTGTAGTGATATCAAATTATTATTTAATTTGCAATGCCCAAGTGACATATAATATTGAGCATCTTTACATACTTATGTGCCATCTGTATATCTTCTTTGGTGAAGTGTTTGTTCAAATCCTTTTTCCATTTTTTGAGTTGTTTGTTTCTTTATTGTTGATTTTTAAGAGTTTTTTATTTGTTTGTTTATTTTTGCTATTTGGGGATAACAGTTCTTTATCAGATATATCTTTTATAAATATTTTATCCAAATCTTTTTATTCTCTTGATAGTGTCTTCAACAAAGCAGAAGCTTTTAATTTTAAGGAAGTCCAGCCTATCAATTATTTCTTTCCTGGATCATGCCTATATATTATATCTAGATGTTACATCTACAAAGTCATCAGCAAACCCAGTCATCTAGATTTTCTCCTGTATTACCTATTAGGAGTTTTATAATTTTGATTTTTCACTTCCTTTTGAGATAATTTTTGGAAGGATGTAAGGTCTGTGTTTAAATTCATTTTGTACATATGGAAGTTCAATTTTTCTAGCACCATTTTGTGAAAAGATTGTCTTTTCTCCATTGTATTTCCTTTGTCAAAGATTAATGACTATATTTATGTGCATCTATTTATGCAAATCCATTAATCTTTTTGTTTATTCTTTCACCAGTATCACACTGTCCTGAATACTGTAGCTTTACAATAAGTCTTGGAGTTAGATAGTTCAGCCTTCCAACCCTGTTTTTCTCCTTAAAATATTGTCTTGAGTGTTTTTCTTCTCTCTATAAAATTTAGAGTTAGTTTGTCCATATCCACAAAATAGCTTACTGGGATTTTGATTAGAATTGCATTACATATAGATCAAGTTGGAAATAATGAACATCTCAACAATATTGAAATTTCCTTATGAATATGGGATATCTCTCCATTTATTTAGTTCTTCAATTTCATTCCTCACAGATTTTTAGTTCCTGATATAAATTTTATATATATTTTGTTAGATTTATGCCCAAGTATTTCATTTTCAGAAATGATTTCAGGTAATCTAACATTAATGATATTGTTTTTAACTTCAAATTCCAAATGTTCATTGGTAGTATGCCATTTTTTTAATACAACTACAAACCCAACATTGATACAATTGACCAGTAAATTCAGCCAGCAGAGCAAACAATAGTATTACCTAAGAACTGCAGATAAAAGGACAATAAAAAAAATTACAACACATATCTTTTCACAATTAATAAAGAACAGCAATTTTATAAAAAAGAATAAGATACAATTTACAGAAGATGCAGTCATTATAGTTAAAGGTCAAAGCACAGACCAAATAACAGCTTTGACATACATGTACATAACATCAGTACTATGGAAGAAACTTGAAAAGGAGAAAATCATAACAAAAAAATAAAATACTGAGAGAAATACAGGACAAAACATGAAGAAAAGCAAAAGAGGTATAGAAAGTTAGGCTTCAGCCTCATCCACAATCATCATTTTTGTCAACCCAGGGGATGCAAATGGTTAAACGAGGTAGTAACTGAATGAAAGGTATAGATTCTCAGATTCAAGCCAAGCAGTTGATTCCCATGTGTATAGCACCATGATCAAAACTACAACGTAACATCATAATAAAACAGCCAAACACCAAAGGAAACAGAAATGAAAGGAAACGGCAAAAACACAAGTAATAAACAAAAATAAAACTAAGATTTCTCATGAGCAATACAAATGCCAGAAGTCAAAATAATTAGGTCTTTGTAATATTTGAGAGGAGGATAGAAATGAAGATTAATTTTAGACTTTATCAATTAGAATGTGTATTAAAATATTTAGGGAAACAAACCTCTGGCGTCACCCCATGAAACAGAAAGCTGTAAAGAGATTTTCTTACACCCTAAAAATGAGAAAAAGTTTGATAACCTACAAAATCATCACTTTTTGAACTCACTAGGGATTTGATTTCAAAAGACAACAAACTCTCATGAAATCTAAGGAAATCCAAGGCAAGACAAAGCATGAGCATTGGATCATATGGGGTAGTGGAAGAATACAGAAGCCTCACTCAAGCAGGTAAGAAGACTCCAGTTAAAGTGTTTAATAAATTTCTAAAGGCTGAAAATTGGCTTACACATGAGTACAGAAGCACTAAGAGCTGCATGCATGAGGTAGGCTTACAGGCTTCAGACTCCATGGACCTCACCAAGTACTCATGAGAAAAAACTGGAAGAAGGGAGGAAGACCAGAGGAAACTTCTGCTGGAGGTGTTGGCCAAGAGAGGAGAGTGATTGCAGTTGCATGAAGGATATAAAGCTCTACCTGAGCCCTTTGCCTCTGGGCAACAGGTCTTAAGCCAGTGGGGAAGAACAACAAACTCTGTTATCTTGATGACATAACTGAAGACCTACGGTGTAGGAAACAACAATAAAGGGGCAAAAAAATATCTTTCTACCTTTGAGGATGGGGCAGAAAACTTTCCTGGGCCTAACCTATAAGATAACTCCTACCACTGAGGGAAAGTCATAATCAGAGACTTGGGGTTACAGAGCCTGCCTAAGGCAAAAGCAGATCAAGAGAAAAGAAAACCCCTTTACCCACAACACAGCACTAGTGAGCATAGGAGAATTCGAATTAGCAGTCTATCACTAGAGGATGGGTCAAGAGTATATACAGAGACACTTTCTGGAGTACAGGTTTACAAAGAGGTCCTCAAACTTAGTTTCAGGAGTAGTGATTGAAACTCTGGAAAATCAATGTGCACCATAAGTCCCGGGTAATACTAGGGTAATCTGCAGACAGTGCTCCACTGAAGTACACCACTGCAACATCAAAATCTAAACACAGCTCCACTATGGACTAGATTGATTAACATTCCTACACTAGTGACCTAGCAGACAAAGAGAAGTAATCACTAAATAACATAAATATTACTCCATTCTGTTTCTCTTGTTCTACACAAAATTATCAATAAAAAATTGATACACAAAAAAGCAAGATTAACAAAACTAAACTCTAAAGTTATCCAGATGTTGGACTTATCAGACAGGGAATTTAAAATAGCTATGATTAAATATAAAAAGGTCTAGTGGATGCACTTTACAAAACACAAAACATGTGGGAAACTTCAGAAAAGAGAAACTACATAAAAGGGCCAAAAGGACTTGCCAAATAAAACAAAGCAAAACAAAACAAAACTTAGTAACAGAGATAAAGAATTATTTCAATAGGTTCATTGGTAGACTTGATGCAGTTGTGGAAAATAAAAAGGTAAACTTAATGATAGAACAGTAACAATGACTCACATTGGAACACAAAAAGTAATAAGAATGAAAAAAAAAAAAAAAAATACAGAGCTTCCAGGAGATGTGTGACAAAGTCAGATGGTCTAACATACATGTAATTGGAATCCCAGGAGGAGAATATAAACAAGGCAGAAGAAACATGGGAAGAAATAACAGCCATGATTTTCCAAGAATAAAAATCCTCAAGATTCATGATTCAATTGTGGTAACTTGTGTGTTTTTAGGTATTATCTGGTTTTTTTTCTAAGCGATCTGATTTGTTAGTATATAATTGTTTATAGTAATCTGTTATCACACTATGCATTTCTGTGATTATCTGGTGTATTGTTTTCTCTTCTGTTTCCCATTTTGGTTTTTGAGTCTTCTCTCTCTCTTCTTTTTTTTCCTTAATGTAGTTAAAGCATTGCCATTTTTTTTTTTTTTTTAATGGGTCATTTCTTTCAATGTTATGTTATTGTTTATTCTGGTCTCTATTTTATTTCTGATGATTCTTTGTTATTTTCTTTCTCTAGTAAATTTCAGCTAAGTTTCTTCTTTTCCTAGTTCCTTATGGTGTAATGTTAAGTTGTTCACTTGAACTTTTTTTTAAGATTTTATTTATTTATTTATTTGAGAGTGAAAGCAAGAGAGATCACAGAAGGAGAGGGAGAAGCAGACTCATGCTGAGCAGAGAGCCCAATGTGGGGCTCGATCCCAGGATCCTGGGATCATGACTCCAGCCGAGGGGTCAATGCTTAACCAACTGAGCCATCCAGGAGCCCCTGAACTTCTTTTTTTAATACAAGCATTTATAGCACAAATTTCACTGTAACATCTGCTTTTGCCTCATCCCATAGGTTTTGGAATACTGTTTTCTTTTTTGTTGTTGTTTTGAGAGATTTTGATTTGCTGTTTGATTTCTTATTTGGCCCATTGCTTGGCATGTAGTGTGTTCTTTAATATTTACATATTAAATATTTAACATTTACATTGTAGGTTTTACAGCTTTGTTTTATTGTTGATCTTTAGTTTTGTACCACTGTAGTTGGACAATATACTTGGTATTATTTCAGTCTTCTTACATTTATAGTGTTTGTTATGTTTCTTTTTATGCAATTTAACCAGGGGATTCTTCTGTGTATATTTGAAGAAAATGTGTATTATATTTTTCTTGGATGGAATGTTTTATCTATATCATTTAGAACCATATATTCTGAAATATGCTTCAAGTAAAAAATGTTCTTGTTGAAAAAAAACAACTTTAACTGAAGTTACTCATTTAAAATAAAGCTTACTAGAGGGGAGGTGGGGAATGGGTGAAATAGGTGAGGGGATGAAGAGTACACTGATCATGATGAGCACTGAATAATGATGTATAGAATTGTTGAATCACTATATTATATACCTGAAACTAATATAACACTGTGTGATAACTATACTGTAATTAAAATTTTAAAAATCTTAATAAAAAATAAAAATAAAATAGAAAAATCCTCAAAATACAATCCAAGAAACAGAGACTCCAAGCACAATAAATATCCTCCAAAATCATGAGATACACTATATTAAAACTGCTAAAAATCCAAGACATATTAAATATCTTTATTGTAGTCAATAAAAAAGAAACATTATACACAAGGAAACAAAGATAAGAAATATAGCAGGTTTCTTTTCAAAAAATACAAGAAGTTAGAATACTGGAATGTATAAAATGAAACACACACACACACACACACACACGAACACATACTGCTCCCCCATGAGAAAAGATATTTCAAACATGAATGCAAAATAAAAACTGTTCCAGAAAAATGAAAATTGAGAGAATTCATTACCAGCAGACCCATAGTGCAAAAGGGTTAAAAGAAGTTACTTTGTCAGAAGTTATTACAATACCTAACCTATCTCACAAAATATGTAAGATAATCTTATGATATTATTAAGAACTTATATCTGCTTGAAAACAAAGGTCCCTGACAGTTAAAATGAAAGTAAATGTCAAAATTTATTTTATTATTATTTTAAATCTCTAAAAAATAATTGAGAACTTAAAACATCTATTCTGATCCCATTGGATATTCAATCAGAGATTTTAGTGTTTAGTCCAGCACAATTTTAAGTAATTATTGATATGTTTCATAGTTTTGTCTTTGTCCCTTTTTATTGTTCTGTTCTTCCTCTTAACTTCATTTGGGTCCATCTTTTTTTTTAAGAATTCTAGTTATTTGGTTGGCTGGTTTGTGTGTATATTTTGAAGTGTTTCTTAATTTGTAGTAGTATTAGTCATTTAGGAACTACTCAGCCATTCAGTAATAAAATCTATCTGGTAAACTTTGTTAAGTTAGCCCTACAAACCCCTTGTTTCCATGTCCTACCAGAATGTGATTAAGCCATTTGAAGACAGAAGAAAAGTTGTGTGTGTGTGTAAGGGATGGGAGGATGGGGATGGAGAGCTGGTATAAATATAAGAACATATTTGTTATCACTGAATTTAAGAAAAAAATATAAAATAAAAATGTTTCCATGTGTTTGTCCTCCATCATAAAGACTATTTAAACTTATGGACAAAGTATACAGCCTCACTTATAAATAAATCAAAACCTTTTTTTCAACATGTGTTTAATCATACTATCACATACTATCACAGCCAAAGTGTCATGGCTTTTTTAGATTGGTAGTAGGAGAGGATTTTCCAAAATACAGTTTATTGTGTTTTCAAATAATTTGCATTCCTAATTAATGATCCTTCCTTAAAGGTTATAATGGGTAGAATATAAGGATTTTCTATTCCTAAAGAGTTTGTTTAAAGTGTGGTACAATTTTTTTTTTTTTCACATTGATTCATTTATACAGTTTTGCAAGAAAGAAGATGATGAAGATTGACCTAGAAGCATATTTTTCTCCATCTTTATCGGGGAATATTTTAGCCATTTTCAGTTTGATTCATTTGCTCTGGTTTTGGCATAACTCACCATTAAAGAGATGGAACAGTGTTTTATGTTCTAATGGAGATATAATATTCTCCTTTGTAATATTGCCAGTAAATACAATATAAATAGATAACAGAGAGGTCAATTAAATTTTGTCCCTTCTTAAATAATATGAATAGGGATATACTCAAAGTTTAAGAAATTTATGATTTAGAATTCTGTATGTAGGAAAAAAAAATATTCTTCTTGTAGTATAATTATATAGCAGTTAGCTTTTGAATGGAGTTAATTTATATCCTGAATTGTTAAGTATGCTATATTGGCTTGTATTTAGCAAATTATATTTAAGACATTGAAAATATTTTGCTAAAGGGAGGGTATTAAAAATACTTAAATATTTCATTCATTTTTGTTGATCTTTTTCCCCTGGCAGCATAAATAATTGATAACTGTGGATTATTCTGTTCCACTTTCCCTAAGGAAAAAAAAAAAAAAAAAGTATTTCCTTTGAAGTATTTCTGTCTTTTGAATTTTTCTTCTTTCATTTTATGGTGTCAGTTTCCTCCTTACAATTTATTTGGCCAAATTTAAGGCCTTTTCTCCATGTTCTCACCCAGCATACACCCCTAATTATCTTTCTATTTATACCTGTGATTTTATTGTTCATTTCAATGCATAAAAATGAATTTTTCTTTTCCCTATAATACTATTCTTTGCTCTCAAAATCACCAGAATTTATACTAATTTTTGCCCCAGTAGTGCTCCTGTTGGGCTAAAATTCTCAAAATATGTATTCAGGAAAAATAACTCTTACACATTGTTCATTTTTCAAACCAAACATAAATAAGACTATATTGAGGTTTAGTAAAAATCTGGTTAACTTTCCTTTTAATTATTTTCCATTTTCATGCTACTTTGAATTTTATTACCTAAAAGGAGTAGAAAAATGCCAACAGATTAAATGGTTTTACTTTTTTAACCCTACTTGATTTAAGTAATAAAGGAAGTACCCATAAACTACTAAAAATACTTCTTCAAGGGATCATATCCTAGTTTTTTAATGGCAATAGACCTGGAAAGTAGTGTTAAGCTTAATACCTTGTATTTTTGGAGTCTTCATTTAAGTTTCAGAATGTCTTGTGGAATAAAACGTTCTAGATTCAGAAGGCAAAAGTTTACACTGCTGGCTCTGTACTCATCTAGATGGAACTATTTCTATGTGGGCAGTGGCTATTGCTAAAAGAAATACACGTATCTTGGAATTTACACACAGGTATCTAAAGCCAGTATGGAACCCAATACTATCTATAGCTGTACATCACAAGAACAATAACAAAACTCATCAACAATTGTAAATGTGCCTTTTTTCAAAGAGCTTTCACATCATCTCTAAGAGGTAATTAAATTTTGTCACTCTGACAATCAGAAGTGATCTGAATCTCACCAATTGATATCTGCATTATGTCTACAACATCCCCACCAAGTAATCATACATGTTATGATTGAGGAACTTTGGTGATAAGGAGCTCATTAGTCTTTCAATCAGCCAGTTACATGTTGGCACAGCTTAGTGAGTCTATTAAGCTTTTCTTAATGCAGGATTCTATCTGCTTTAGAATTGCTCAAGGCCATTTGAAATAGTAAAATTTGTGGCAAATTTGGCTCCTATTTTGCAGAATTTATGTCACCAAGGGATATTTTGAATGCAAAGTAATTATCAGTACAGTGAAATAGAAAGAAAATTTCATATTTTGCTAATATTTTATAAAGAAATTCTGTCATATTCTATCATATGGCTGAGCTACATCACAATATGAGCTATTATTGATACTTTATATTTATTGTTAGTCACAGTCCATTCTGTAATTTGCAAAATTAACTTCTACTTATAGAGGCATTTAAACATTAAACAGTGCACCTGCCAACCATGTGCATTCCCATGTGAAGAAATGGGTTTAAGAAAATGAAGCAAAAGTATAGAAAAAGGTATTGATAAAAGACGCATCAAAGATATGTGAGTGCTTCTACAGCAACTAATTATGTATACCATTATTTGCCTTTTGAAATATATTTTTTACTAAGTTTTTTAGAGTTGTTTTTATTGCATATAAAGTAAGGTAATACTTAATGCCATTGTATTCATAAGACAAAATTGTTGCATGTAGATTTCAGTAAATAACTATTGAATGAAGAATTAATAAATGAATAAACAATGAATTTATATTAGACTACATCAAGGTAGCATAAAATTATTACTTCATGGTTTGTAACTGATTTGCGACTTCAGTCTACTGCCAGTTAATACCTGCCTATGACAAAATGATTTATAATCCCAAATCAAAAGTGTAGAGACTCTCACATAATAAGATATGTTATTTCTTATTGTTCTGTTTCTGATTAGCTCATCTATTTGGATAGATAATGGAAAAAAATATGCTATATGTCTCTGTATTTTAATATTTTGACAAAGCATTAATAGCTGTAGAGAAACTTCACAAAATCTGTAGAAAAGAAAAAAGAGGATACTTTTTAATGTTGCTATATATTTTTTGAGATTTAAAAGGTAAGATTGGTTGATTCAGCGCAAAGTCCCTGCCTCATGACAAGCTTAAGAGTGGAATTAAGACATTTACTGTGATATTCCAACTTCGGCAGTGGACCATTGAGGAGCACACCCCAGTTCTGATGACAGGAATAAAACAGGAACTTTAAAAGGTTATGTCTTGTCATATACTCTGCTCTTTGAATGACCCTTTGAAATTTTACTCAGTTTAAGCTCTTTCTGGAACAAACATCCAAAGTTAGGGGCATAGCTTCAGTTAAGCAGTTGTCCATAAAGACTTACGAAAAGACTTGCCTCTATCACAAGTTATACCCATTGAAATAGGGATATCTTAGGCCATAAGAATATTCTGTTTTGAGTTCTACTATTATATACTGAATGCAAAAATTGAGTAGTGAAAAAACTCAGGCATAAATTTGGTGTTTCTATTCCTTCTTTTTCTGCTGCATTCCCACAAACAGATCTGTTCCAAAAAACCACAGTGTTTAAAATAGTGAATTCAAAACATACTTTTTATTCCTTTTGCCTGTTACTCATTATGACATGTATTTTGAATAAGACCATAGAGAGAACGGATAAGATACAATATTACACTACAGCATGGCTAGTATTAAAAAAAAATCATTACATGACTGGGTAATGTATAATATATCATGATATAATATGCAGCATACTGCTAGCCTAATAGGAGTTTTCACCAATAACTTAAAATAAATTATCAATGTATTTTAAAACAATGAGTCTATTATTTATGTTTTGATGAAGGTTAGAGTGTGTGAATGCACAATAATTATCAGTATAGATAAAAAGAGAAAATTTCATATTTTGGTAATATTTTTGTAAAGAAACTCTATGTCATGTTCTGTCATTTGTCTGCATATGTCTACAAAACACAAGTCAAGCATCACCCTCTTGGGCCATCAACCATTTTCAATTTTCTTATGTACAAATGTTTGCTTCAACTAGCAGTTCAATTGTTTAAACATAATTGGTACAATTGCTTTTTCAATCGTTCTACAAGAAAAACTATACACTTTTTCCAAATGAAAATACACCAAAGCAAATAATCATCTGCATCAGTGATTATTCTAATTTATATACCCCAGATCTATTTTTGCTTTGGAAATTTCCACACTTATTATTTGTTTTGTGATAATATTTATCAGAGATAATATCTCCATCTAACATAAATTATTTTATCAGTAAAGGATTATTTCAAAACTATTATTATTTCACATTTTAATCATATTATTCCTTGTCTTGTACAAATAATAATGTATAATTTTCTGCTATTTGACAAGCTAACTCACTCAAATCTTAGTTTACCTAAATGCTACTATGTTTCATGTTTAGTAGATTTCAAAAGAATAATAACAAATATACAAATGCATCACATATGGAATTCAAAAGCTGCTTTGTAACCAGTAGTCTCAGCATGTATTGTTTTATTGCTCTAAAATAAAAAACAGAACTTCTAGCTATTTAGCAAGTATAACAAACTATTACTTAAAGGACAATCAAATTGATAGTGACACACCAGCTCCAACTATTGAACCACCACAAACAAACTCTGGCACTTGCAATCAAGGAGGTTTTGAATGAAGAAAATGAATACTTGTATTACAGAGACATAATGTGTGCCTCAGATAAAAGTAATTGCTAAAGACCTAGAGGGATGATTACGGTTTGTTTTTCAAAACTTAAGATTTTTGTAGGCCAAAAATCTCTCTTCTTCCAAAGTACTAAGCAGACATAACTTAATAAGATGAGTAATTTAAAAGAAACTTTAGAAATGGAATTCATCAGGGATCTATTGTTTTCTGACTCAATCTTGCACTTAAAAACATTTAAAGTTCACAATGTTCTACTTTTCCAGTAATTTACTAGCTTCCTTTAAAAAAAAAATGGTGTTCTATTATTGTTATCCACTTTCAGAGAAAAAGAGATAATTGAACTCAAGGAATATGGGTATGATTAAAATGGTAGAGGCCAGAGGATTTGTATTTTTCATTAAACACTAGAATGGAAAATGGTAGATTGAGTTCAACATGATTATTTTATCATAATATAAACTGTGCAATGTAGATTTCAAGATTTTTTTATGTTGGCCATTTTCCATCTCTTTTGTGGAATATAGAAATAACAGAAATTTCCTTAATAACAACAGTTCCAAGAACCTAAAAAACCATAAAGTTGTTATCTCCTTTCATTGTCATCACTGTGTCCACTTTGTTTTAACAATAATGAATTTGGAAATTAGATATATCCTATCAAATGTCCACGTGTTGTTTTTTTTTTATTTTGATAAATAACCTTAATACAGTGTATATTAAAGGAGTAATCAGATATCAAGATTATACCATTACTTCACGTTAAGAAATTTGTGTAAAGGCTTAGTCTCAAACTATAGTTCTGAGAGAAGCAGGGTAAAAATACTGAGTCACAGGTACCCATGTGACCATAAATCTAGAGAAGAAATCATGCAAAAATGGAGTAATTCAAATTTCAAATAAAAGGCAAGAAAAATATTTTGTTCTTTTTTTTTTTTTTTTAAGATGTAAAGAACTTAGGTGAGAGAGCTGTCTTTGGGTAAAAGGAGAAAAAAACTATAAAAGAAGCAGTAAGGGAAGTAATGTTCACCGTGGACCTTCCCATCCAGGGTTCTTCACTGATGACTTACAGTTTAACTTTCACAATTGCCATATGGGGAAGAAATTAGTATACCCATAATGCAGATGAGGGAATCAGAGTCTTGAAAATGTCTTAACTTTCAGAATGTATAAATGACATCTCTGAGATTTAAATACATACCCTCCTGAGCCTTTTGCTTTTCATTATGCAACATGACTTATAATGTATCTAAAATTCTTCTTCCTTTTAAGAATGAGAGACACTCATTCTAATGAATCCAATTGACTTATTTTGCCCTTCTGCAAAAAGTCTGTATTGGGGAAGGTGGAGGAGGAATGGTGGTAAGTGGGAGCAAGCACGTATTTTGAAATTAGACATTCATAGTTTAATATCCATTCCCCAAAATCTCAATATATTTCAGCTATTATAAATTGTCCTGGTTTTGTTATCATGCATAGTATTTTGGGGGAGAAAATGTGACCATAAGTCACCATAGTCTTCCTCTATTTTCTCCAGTCTGTCAAATCATACTGATTGGACATTAAGAGTTTTAATCTAATTCAGCAAAAGTAGACGTTTTGTCCTAGCTTTTGCCACTGGGAAGTGTGAGGGAGGGGCTATTAGTATACTTGGAAAATAATTATAACAACAAAGTTTTGTTTTTGTTTTTGTTTTGTTTTTTTAATGTTTTTGTTTTTCAATACTCTGAGCAGTTTCCCAAATAGCACCTAGATTAGAGATAATTCTTATTTCCTCCAAAGTGTGACAAAACCTGTAGATATCATTTTCTGATTTGAAGTGACTTGTTGAAACATATTACCTAGAATTAAATTGGCTTGAAGTTAAAAATTAAATCTGGCCTCAAAAAGCCTAATCCTATCACTTTGAGCCAGAAGTGACTTGATATTTTTTAACGTGAAAATAAAATATGAAGATTTCTTAGGAAGCCAAACTATAGTGCATATAACATAATGTTTGATGATTTTCTTCATTCATCAGAGAAAGCACTCAATGGCATATCATAGAGCTTATTTAAAAAAAAAAAAAATCCAATTGCTGCAATTCAGTGTAAACAAATACTTTCCAAAGTTAAATTCTACCAAAGGACAGATTACGAATCTATTACTGCTATCCCTCAAATTGAAATTTTCATCTTTTGGTTTTGAGATTGACTTAAAATGTTATGGAACCTGAAACTATTTCTCAGTAAAAAAACAAAACAAAACAAAACAAAAAAAACACCAACATTTCTAGGCTAAATAACAAGATCTCTGTGACTGATTTACCTGCACTTTCTACATCCTTATATATAAGTCAATTTTTCCTTGTAAACAGCATTAGTTTTTCAATCCAATTTGATCTATTTTTAATTGGAGTATTTATCTCATTTACATTTAATGTGATGGCTGATATACTTGGACTTAAAATCTAATATCTTACCATTTGTTTACCATTTGTTTTGTACATGATATATGTTATTATTCCATTTCCTTATCTCTAACCACAATAGTTATACATATTTTTACTATTTTCTTACTGGAAATCCTAAAAATTTCTATTTGTATCCTTGACCTTAAAGCTTGATATATATTGATGATATTTTTACCACTATTTGCACGGTACATTTGAACATATTATCTACATTTACAGTCCCCACGAATTTTGTAATACTTTTTTTTTTTTTAAGCTCGGGTCTTGCTTTTATTTTATCTTATTATTTTTTAAAATTTAAATTCAATTAGCCAACATATAGTACATCATTAGTTTCAGATGCAGTGTGCAACAATTCATCAGTTGCATATACCATCCAGTGCTCATCACATCACATGCCCTCTTCAATGCCCATCACCCAGTTGCCTCATCCCCCCACCCATCTCCCCTCCAGCAACCCTGTTTGTTTCCCAGAGTCAAGAGTCTCTCCAGGTTTGTCTCCCTCTCTGATTTCTTCCCATTCAGTTTCCCCTCCCTTCCCCTATGATTTTCTGCACTATGTAATAATTGTTACATGTTTTGAATTTATGTAAATTTTAAATGTCACACGAAATCATTGATATCTCTTTATTAATTCAATACTCATCTAGACTTACCAAATTTATCATTTTTATTACACTCTCATTACTTCCCACATCTCTGTACTTAAATTTAGGATTATTCTTCCTCTAACTAAAGAACACCCTGTATTAGTTAGTAGGTCTGCTGCTGACAAATTCTCACATTTTTTGCTTATTTGAACATGTTTCTGTTTAATTTTCTATTTTTTTCATATCTATCTATCTTCACATTATACATATAAGTAGGACAGGGGATACTTCCAGCATACCAGAATATTCCCTCCTACCCCTGACTAGTTATCTCCTCCATGGATAATCTCTCTTCAGACTTCTATAACATTTGCTTTACCTTTTTGAAAACTTTGTTATAAATGAAATTATATAGGTTATGACATTTGGAGTCCTACCTATTTTACTTTAGGTTTAGGAGAAGGAAGAAAGGAGGGAAGGAGAGAAGAAGAAAGAAGGGAGGAAGAGAAAGAGGGAGGGAAGAAAGGAGGGAGGGAGGAAGGAAGAAAGAATCCTAAACCTTTGAAATATCTAATGGACCTAAAACATAGGACCAATCTGAACCATAATTAAAAGAGACAAATTTGTATCTTATTTATGTTAATTTTTCTTGGGATCATTTAGTCCGTACTCCAATTTTTAACTTTAAAGCTTGTAGTAGGCTAGTGTTATATTACATTCTGGATTTTTTAGTCTAATTCTAATAGTTAAGTAGAGGCTTTTCTGTTTTGTTTTGTTTTGTTTTTAATAATTGCAAGAGTTGAGATAGAGATGAAAGCAATCTTTTGTTATAAAGATAGTGTCCCATTCAGGTTCTGTTTTATTTTCCAAATTCCCATTGATGTTAACACATTTAGAGGATGGTGATGATGATGATGATATATTTTGCAAAGCTAAGGTTATCTGTGTGATGAAGAATGAATGCAAAATGCCACAGGTGAGAGTATGGTGAACCATCTATTCAGAGACTATGCCTGGACTGGTTACATATCAGGGTGGAAACAAAGTGATCTCAAGTGTAGGGTGATCTCTGGTCATTAATCATTTTAGCTTCAGATTTGTTTTGGATATCCTCAGTATGTTTATGTTAGTATTTCTTAGAAAGTGAATACATTCTGGAAAACAATTAATTTAATTAAGTATTTGATAAAAATAAAGAGGGCAATGAATAGTACCAAATGTACTTATTCCTCAATGTAAATTGTATATTCCGATAATATTTGATATGTAAACTTAAAATTTAAAGATACAGAGGATGAGTTGACATACTGATTTTAAAAATGTCCCCCAATTGATTTTATTTAAATTATGAAGTCAAGATTAAATCTTGAACCAGTGTACAGGCTCAGAGAATCAACATTTGATTTACATTTGCCATTCAAAAACAAAAACCATATTTCCTAAGTTTTCTGTCAAATGAGGGTTTTGTTTAGAGAGTGTTCATTTCATTTTGTAATTTTAAAATATTGATAGTTTCATGTGTTATCTATTGTGCGGATTTTTCCCAAACATTTTGTAAAATGGTATCGAGGTCTTCTGATGAGATTTACATGAAAATACAAAATGAAGAAACTTAAGCGGAAACATTCTCTACAAGTGTATCAAAACTGTATTTTAGTTACCTGATTCTTGAATGCTACTAGTGTTACAGGCTTTTGACTTACCTAAAATATTCATTTAAAAAATTAACCCCAGGATGCTGGGTGGCTCAGTCAGTTAAGCATCTGCTTTTGGCTCAGGTCATGATGCCAGGGTCCTGGGATAGAACCCCATGTGGGGCTCCCTGCCCAGTGGGGAGCCTGCTTCTCCCTCTCTCTGCCCCTTCCCCCTGCTTGTGCTCTGTCTCTCTTGTTCTCTCACTCAAATAAATAAATAATATCTTTTAATTTTTTTAAAAATGAACCCCATCTTATTATCTCCTTTAATTTCCTCTTTATCTCTATGCAAAATGAAAATAAAATGCAAATTTAATAGTTTTTAGGGGATGACCACTTTCTGTTTAGCTAATGAAGTAAGATCTAATACATCCGTGCCTGTTTTCACGCCAGGAAAGAAATTAACATATTCTTTTTTCATCATGAAATAATTATTTTTTTTAATTTTTATTCAAAATAATACATTTAATTTGGAATAAATAGTGATTTTTTTAAAATAAAAGATACTCTACTTTGAAGCTGATATATGACATAGGGACTGGTGGTATGCAGTCTTTTGGGGAATATTGAAAATATCACCAAGAGAAATCTTTTTTTTATAAATTGCTTGGAGGATGCAGAAAAAGAAAACTATCATCATCTTGTAAATAAATGAAGTTGAATATATTCTTCTAACTGAAGAAAACATACCTTTTACTGTGGGCATTAGCGTAGAGAATAAAATATGGCCACTTCTCTGTGACTCTCATCTAGAAGAGGGATATTTAAAAAAATTTTTTGAATACCTCAATTGATAGCAGAACGAAGTGCTATTTTTTGTTAACAAAAATGCAGTTGCTGTTTTAGAAAAAGTAAACCATGCAAAGGAAGTGGACAGAAAATTATTACATGAACCAAAATATGAAATACTAAAATGTATTAATTTTTCCAGTAATAGAGATAAAAAAGGAGAAATGAAAGATCTATTTGAAGATGAATAGTGCGACATTTTAAACTGATTATAAGTAGGGGAGGGGCACCTGGGTGGCTCAGTCAGTCGACTGTCTGACCTATTCTTGGTTTCAGCTCGGGTCATGATCTCACGGTAGTGGGATGGAGCCCTGCATGGGGCTTCTTGCTGAGCTCAAAGTCTGCTTCAGATTCTCTCCTTCGACCCCTCCCCTGCTCACGTTCTCTCTCTCTCAAATAAATAAATAAAGTCTTAAAAAAAAAGAAGTAGAGGAGTGAAGAAATATAGAAGAGATATAATATGAAGGTTCTGAACCAGCAAGAATGATGCTTTAGTTTTTTCTCTGTATGAAGCAATTCAACTTGCACAAGAGAGAATGTATGACTAATATTTTTCTCTTCACAATAAACAATACATTTTATTTTCAAAATGTTTTTCAGAGACTTATATAAGAAAATTTGAAGGTAAAGTTGTTATTGGGTCATGTATTTGCATCTCATAGAATGGATCATAATTTTTTATGAAATAAACATAGAATCTTAAAAAAAATCATCATAAAAAATAATCCTCATAGATGCAACACACTAGAAGTTCATTTGCCTTCATGAAAATGGCCTCCCTTACCATCATGAGATTTTTGCTTACATTCTAATTATTATTCAGTCATCTACAAATATTTACTGAGCAATTGGATTGCATTAGTAAACCAAGCAGGCAAAAAGCTCTGTCATCATGAGAGACTATGGACTCTGAGAAACAAACTGAGGGTTATAGAGAGGAGCGGGTGGGAGGATGGGTTAGCCTGGTGATGGGTATTAAAGAGGGCACGTTCTGCATGGAGCACTGGGTGTTATACACAAACAATGAATCATGAAACACTACATCAAAAACTAATGATGTAATGTATGGTGATTAACATAACAAAAAAAGCTCTGTCATCTTGTGCCTTACATGCTAATTGAGAAAGGAAACTGAGAATATTATAAAAATCACATTATGTAATATATCAAAAGATGTTAAAGGCTTGGAAAAAATACACTAGGTTTGGGGGGAAAGGAAGTTTTGAAATGGGTGATGATAAATGGATACAATTTTAAGTATCACATATCCATCCTTTTAACTCATTTCACTCTGGTTAACCCCATGTAAGGCATCTATTTATAATTTCAAATTATCTATAACTTGCATTGATTATTATCATCTATTCATCCCATAATGTGAATTATTTATCCTTATTCTTTAGCTCCTGTTGCTTTTTTTTCTTTATATTTTTGGGAGCTCTTTATATATAATAGAGACCCTTCCATATTATTAAGCAGGATGCTGTCTTTTGGTCTGAGATGGATATATCTGATCATTTAAAAGATGTAACCATCTATTTTGTTACTACTGATATTTAAAAATCAAGAAGACCTATTTTTTTTCCAAATGTTTTTCAGTAAATATAGGGATAATCATACTACTTTTTTCCTGTGATTTTTTAATGATGGCCTATATTGGCAGCTTTCCTAATACATAAACATCCTTGCATTCCTTAATAAAACCTAATCAGCTCTAATGTCTAATTCTTTCAATACACTGCTAATTTGTGTTTCTTAATATTATATTTAGGATGTTTACTACAGTATTTATGAAAGACTTGAGTGAAGAATTCTCAGTTTGATTTATATATTGTCAGGTTCTGTATTAATGTCTTCAATACTTTTGCAAGTATTTAAAGATCACTGGCATCATTTGTCTTAAAAAACTTGGGTGGAATTACCTTATAACAACATATGATATTATTTTCTTTTTTGCAGGAAGGTTTAGAAACCCTTTGACACCTTTCTTAATCCCAACAAAACAACAACAACAAAATTGCTCTAAAATGTTTATCTCTTCTCATGTCATTTTGAGAATTTTTTTAAGAAACATGTTCAATCAATTTAACCAGGATTTCATATTAGTTTGCATAAAATTATGAAAGTTTGTTTTAAATTTATGAAATTACTTGTACTATATCATTTTTAAAATTATTATTGAACATTCAGTTGGTAATGGAAACAAAGGAATAGCAAGTAGCATACACATGGAACACTGAAACAGTGATCACAGAAGAAAACAAGTTTCAGATCCACCATTCATTGTAAGACATCACACAAAGATCTTAGAGGACTAGATTTCAGACTCCAGAAACAGAACCTGACTCTTGGCCGTGAAATTTTTAAATTGTAGTTAGGACACATCAGTTTTTCTCTTGCATGAATAGATTCTCTTGCATGAATTTAATAGCAATATGATATGGCATAAGCTTTGTTTTGCATATATATGTGTGTGTACGTATGTATATGCGTATGTATATGCGCGTGTGTGTGTGTGTATTCAGGTTTCATGGCTGTGGAGATATTGAACTCACTCTTGGCAAGCTCATCTGGGCATCTATGGCTTACTGCTACAGGAAATGGTGATAACTGGAAAGGTTAGGCATGGCAGTATTTGTGCCTGGGAAAAGGCTTGTCCCTCCGCTTGCATTCTCAAGGGTTTGAAGTATCGGCCTGTTAGAAGACTAGGATTGAACACATAAGCAACAGGCACATATTACGTTTCTGTGAAGCTTTATAGGAGGCTCACTATAGGAGAGTTAACCATTATCTCTCACTCCTTTTACTTGATTTGGCCAAATGGTATTGATTTATTTTTTATTTTATTTTATTTTATTTCATTTTACTTCATTTACTTCATCTTACTTTATTCTATAACTGATTTTTTTCTTGCTGAGTATTTCTGTCTCCCTTATCCTCCTAAAATTTTCTTAAAAAATAATTTGCCTCTGTATTTTTACATGTGTATATAGATATTCCTAACTCATCTTCATTATAAAATATAACTTTTAGCATTATAAAGATTCTTCTCTGTTTTATTTAATGTTTTTGGATGTGAATTCTAAAAGTCTGATGTCATGTTAGCAACACCTGCTTTCTTTTAATTAGCATTGACTTGCCATATGTTTGTCCTTCACTTTAATTGTCGATCTTTAGAAATCTCTTATTTTAAGGTCTGTCTCTGGAACGCAGAATAAATTTTGGATTTTCTGTGACATCTATTTACTTTTCAGTAAGGAATTAACATTACTTTCTATTTGTTTATGAAATTTTAAATGGTATTTCACTATGAGATCATTTCCATATGAATAAGTGTATATATATACACATATATATAAAACCCCTATTTTCCAAAGGGGTTGCATAAGTTTATATTCCCAGCAGCAGCATATGAATGTTCCAGTTGCTGCACATTCTAGCCAATACTTGATATGGTCAGCCTTCTTAATTTTAAAAAATTTTCTTAATTTTAATTTTCATTCTAATAAGTGAAATATTTTATTGTGCCTTTAATTTTCATTAATTTGGATGCCAATAATATTAATACCATATATATATATATATATACATATTTCTTAGTATTTAGTTTGTACTAAAAATACAGTTACACCCAAATAACTTTGTATATAATCAATGACTTAATTTGGAACAGAAGAGGCAATCAGAGAACTTACATGATTTCCTGTCTTCTTTTCACATTTTTCACATAATATTTGCATTTCTTGTTAGTTATATAGATAAGTTATATATTCATATTCTGGTCTGTCACCTAAATCCCACCATCTGATTAAGTTTTACTTGTACACTTAAATGTATTAATGCTTATAATCAGGCTTCTTCAATGGTTTAATAAAACATTTCTTAGATAAATGAATTCATTCTAGTCTTTTTCTTAAGAGAAATTTAAGGGAAAATACTCCCAGAGTTCTTTTTTTTTTTTTAAAGATTTTATTTATTTATTTGAGAGAGAGAATGAGATAGAGAGAGCATGAGGGGGGGGTGATCAGAGGGAGAAGCAGACTCCCTGCTGAGCAGGGAGCCCGATGTGGGACTCGATCCCGGGACTCCAGGATCATGACCTGAGCCGAAGGCAGTCGCTTAACCAACTGAGCCACCCAGGCGCCCGGGAAAATACTCTCAGAGTTCTTAAATAAAAAATCTGGGTCTATAATTTCCAAATTTGAATGGCCTCATAGTTAGATATAAAATATAAAAATATACTGGATATTAAAAAAGATATAAAATTGTTCTTTCACTTAGAAATGTATATGCACTGCTCAGTGATTGTCTCACATAGATTGTTGCTAATATCTTCCCTCTGAGTACACTGTTAACTTAAGGATTCCTTCTTTTCTTTATATTAACTTATTAGGTGTGATTCAATAAATTATTCTGAAAAATATCTCCTGAAACACATTGTGCCAGGGTAATATGTAAATTCAACATTTAATGTATTTCAGGACAGATTTTATTAATCATAACTCTTTCTAAAACAATTTTATTTGTTTTTAAATAACAATTGACTGGAAATATTTGAAGTGTATAATTGATCGATTTTGATATATGTTTACACTCATGAAACCATCACTGTAATCAAGATAAAGAACACAACATCTCTTAAAAAACTTTTCCTCATGCCCCTTGTAACCCTTTTCCTCTGCCTCTCTATATTCTCATTCCCCCACCCCCTGGCAAAAACTGGTTTGTTTTCTGTCACTACTGATTAGTTTGCATTTCCTATGATGACATGGAAATGAGATGGTCCAGTATGTGCTCTTTTTCTGTGGTTTCCTTTACAGACCATAAATATTGTGATATTCATCCATGTTATTGTGTATACCAATAGTTCATTCCTTTCCATTGCAGCATAATATTCTACCTAAGAATATAAAGTATTTATTTGTCCACTCACATCTTGATGTACATTTAGACTGTTTCTGCTTTTTGTTAATGCAAATAAAAGTTAATGAACATTTTTCGTATGTGAGTTTATATGATCACATAGTTTAATTTCTCTAGGGTAAGTACATTGTTGTGGAAAAAATTCATCGTACATTTAAAATTTTATAAAATTGACCAACTATTTTCCAAAGAGGTTGCACAATTCTATATTCCCAGCAGCAGCATATAAATGTTCCAGTTGCTACACATTCTGGTCAACATTTGATATGGCCAGCCTTCTTAATTTTGGAAAATTTTCTTAATTTTAATTTTCATTCTAATAAAAGTAAATGGTATTTTATTGTGCTTTTAATTTGCATTACTCTGAATGCCATTAATATTAAGCGTATATATATATATATATTTTTTTTTTTTTGGCTCCTCTTTATCTGCTTTGGTACAGTGTCACAGTTTTTTGCCTATTTTTTAATTGAATTTGTTTTTTTCTTGTTGGGTTTTGAAAGTCCTTTATTCTGGAAACAACCTTTTTATTGGCTATATGATTTGCAACCATTTTGTTTTAGTCTTTGGCTTGTCTGTTCATTCCTTAAAAATGTCTTTCACAGAGCACACATTCTTAATTTTTATAAAGTCCAATTAATCGTTCTTATTTTCCTTTAATGTTTCTTTGTGTGTCCAACTGGGATTGCTTTACTTAACCCAAGGTCACAAGATTTTTTTCTCTCTCTTCCTCTACAAATTTTTTAACTTTAGCTATATCTTTTATTTATTACATTTTGAGTTAAATTTTGTATGTGATATACTAAAAAAAATTAGCGATTCCCTCCTCTCCTCCTCTTCCCTGTGTTTCCCCTCCTCCTCCTCTACCACCTCTTCCTTCTCCTCCTCCTCTTTCTCCTTCATCTTCTTCTTTTGCATATGAATACTCATTTTCCAAGCACCATTTGTTAAAAACAAAAAACAAACAAACAAACAAAAAAGACTATCCTTTCTCCAGTGAAGTACAATAGTACCCTTTGAAAATCCATTGCCATATGCAGGTAGGCATATTCCAGGACTTTCTATTCCATTCTGTTAATCTATAAATTTATCTTACCCTCCAGTTATTGATGTATAATTGATAAATACAATTATAATACATTTAAAATGTACATGATTTTTGATATATGTATGCATTGTGAAATGAGTCCCATAATCAAGTAAATTACACATTCATTCATCACATCACAGTCACATCTTCCTTCCTTGAAAACACTTAAGATCTACTCTCCCAGCAAATTTCAAGTACACAATACAGTATCATTAACTATAATCATCATGCTATACATTAGATCCTCAGAACATATTCATCTTATAACTGAGTTCAACTTTGTACTGCGTTTAGAATCTTTGCCTATTCTAGGTCCTTTATATTTCTATATGAAATTTAGGATAAGATAGGCAAAATTTTTTTTAAAAACAGCCTGCTGAAATATTTGGATCGCATTGAATTTAGAGATCCATATAGAGATTATTGATATTTTAAAAATATTGGACTGTCTGGTAGAGATCTCCATTTATTTATGTCTGTCTTAATTTCTATCATCAATATTCTATAGTTTTCAACATAAAAGTCTTACGTGTATATTGTTAGATTTATTTCTATTTTATTTTTATTAACAATATTTTAAACTGTAATTTTTTCAGGTCTAAGAATTTGTTTCTTAGAGTGTAATAATGCAACTGATTTTTGTCATGCATATTAGATGCCATCACTGCATCTGATTCTGTTGACTACTTCATCTCTCAATTAAGTGTTTTCTTTTTTCTCCTTGTGTTTTCATGTATCTAATAGGATTTGATTGAATGTTGGGCAATGTTTTTAGAAGAACAGTGGAGACTAAGATAAATTACATTTATTACCAGAAATAGGCAAGTCTATTCTTCTGCATGACTTCAGGTGAGAGGTTAAGTCAATCTAGTCTAGATAACTAGACTAGAAAGAGTTTCTCTTTCGTTGTTGCTGTCGTTACCTTCAGGTCACCACAGTCCACAAACACAAAAGTAGGTTTCTCCTCTCTCGTACTTAACGTAAGACTTGAGGAGCCAGTGTTGCTCTTCCACCCTCAGCTTTCAGAAGGCCCACATGCCTGTCACAGAGGAGGTCTCTCTCCACACTGCATTTCTACCATTCGTAGACTAATAATGCTTACTACCAGAGCATAGATCTGTGGTGGGGAAGGCATTTTCAGGTCTCTTGGTCCACAGAGGATTAGTCAGGCCCTGTGTACATGTTCTTAGAAATGAGGCTTTCTCAAGTTTCCTTGTCATATTCCTCTGTCAGCCATCCTTGACCATATGGATTTGATTCTAATTTTACATGTATCCAGTAGCTTTTGTTAATTTTTTGAATTGTCCAAATAAAATATCTTTCCTAATTTTAAGATTTCATTTTCCAGTGAAATTTTTGCTTTTTGTATAATATCTGGAAGAAATGGGAAGGTGTATTCTTATATTCTCATGCTCAAAACCAGAGTTCTCTCCTTGCATTTTAAGTATTCTACCTCCGCTTGATATTTCTGTGGTGTTTCTATACTTAAAAAACAATTATTTACTTTGTAAATACATATGCGTGTGTCATACTTCTTCCAAAGACTTTTCCATTTTACTCATTACATATATGGCTTAAATGTCTCACATTTCTTATACCTCAATATATTCTTATTCACTCCTTTCTTAAAAGCTTACTTTATGTGTTCCTTAATTATGCAAAAATTATTTTTAAAGACCTCTTAAAAAGTTTTCCTTTCTAATCTAGGTCCCCTTCCTCCTTTGAAACCGTTGACTACCACCCAGTCAAATAATTGCCAAATTTAATCTTCAGCATGTTTTATCACTTTTGGCATTTTACATTATGAATCACTCCCTGCTTCCTTAAGCCTCTTATTTCTTGATTTCTATGTTATTCTAAAATTTTATTTATCTCCTCTCTGTCTTTTTCCTAGACTCTTTTAGTGAAGTATTTCAACCTCATGCTCTCCAAACACACCTTCCCATGGATTTTTTTTCTTCCCCACTATTAAAAATTCTACAACTTATTCTATTTCTATTGCTTCATACTATTATGGCGTAAATTCTGCCTCTATCTCCAAACAGTCATATGTTGCCTTAACTCTCAACATAACTGTGTTTGGAGGTAGGGCTTTTAGGAGATCATTACGGCTAATCGAAGTCATAATGGTGGGGCCTTAATCTGAAAGGACTGATGTCCTTATAAGAAAAAGAAGAGACACCAGATCCCTCTCCTTCTCTCTCCTGGCACATACACCAGAAAGGCCATGTGTTGACATAGCAAGAAAGAAGCCATTTGCAAGTCAGGAAGATAGCTTTCATGAGAAACAGAATCACCAGGACCTTGATGTAGGACTTCTAGCATCCAGAATGATGAGAAAATGAATTTCAGGTGTTCAAGCCACCCCATCTGCAGTATTTTGTTGTGGCAGCCAAAGCAGAATAATAGAAATATTTGAACACAGAGTATTCCATCTCCTTATAAAGAACACTTCAAGAGTTTCAGTTATATATAAGTATCTGCCGTTTTACTTTTGATATGTTTATTTCTAAGCATTCTCTATTTATTCCTCCAGACAAATGTTTTCCTCTCCTCAGTTCTTCATTTTTTTTTAATTATTATTGGTAATACTATCATTAGTATACCTATTGGAATACTAACCTTAACCATTGCCCACTCCCTTATATTTAGTCATTGAATTGTTTATTCTTCCTGCAAAGTATCTCTTGCCCATAATATAACTTTCATTTTCATTACTGTCAACAGAGATTAGGGCACTGCTAACTATTTCTTTGCATTTCTAAATAATCTTATAATAATTCTCAATTTTACTTATTCCTGCTCTCTATTGTGACATGAATTATACTAATGCACCACTCGGTCAAAAATGTTTATTGAATTTTTATCAAATGTAGAAAATATCCCAGGCCTCTTAGCTTCATAGTCAACATTTTCCATGATCTCATCACCATATGTATTTTGCTTCTCTTCAACACCCATCATGTACACATGCCCTATCTTCTGTTGAATTAGACTACTACTTATTTCTCAAAACTTTTTCCATATTCCTATATATGCTTGTTGTGTTCCTAAGGTTTGGCTTACATTCCATTTATAACCTTCTTCACATGTTTCACATCTGTATAGGTCCAGTTCAAATTCTAACTTTTCTGTGAAAATGCTATTAGGATCATAATATTTACTATGAATCAATATTTACTATTTTTATCACTTAATAACTTTTAAAGATTTTATTTATTTATTTATTTGACAGAGAGAGAGACACAGCGAGAGAGGGAACACAAGCAGTGGGAGTGGGAGAGGGAGAAGCAGGCCTCCCGCCAAGCAGGGAGCCCAATGTGGGGCTCGATCCCAGGACCCTGGGATCATGACCTGAGCAGAAGGCAGATGCTTAATGACTGAGCCACCCAGGTGCCTGAACAGTAAATAACTTTTAACAAATACACTTAAACAATATAATTAATATAATTATAATATTAATAAAATTATATAATAATATAATATTTTAATATAACAATAACTTTTCAATAACACACATTTTTCCATGCCTGGCATAGTTTTTGGCACAAAATTAGGACTCAATAAATATGTTTTTAATTGAATAATTCTTTATATTAGAATTATTTATGCACATATTTAAACTCTTTTACCAGAATTTTAAGTCCTTGACTCTCTGGAATAAGGCATATTCATACTTGTGCCCCATATTACTTAATTCATGACATAAATGCGTTTCCTTCCATAATTTTTGTTTTTACTTCTGTCCATTACCTGGAGGCATTTGCCAATTTGAGTTTGTTTCAATTTGCTCTAAGCTGAAATTTCAGAAAACTTCAGTCAAAAGTTTTGATTCCAAATACAAGTTAACCAGCAGTTAAATGTTTGTCTTTTTGTATCATATAATTTTCTCAACTCTAAACTCGTATGATTGAAATAGATATTATCTAAGATAATTAGTAAAGCTAAATCAATCTAATATTTGAATAAAAAGAAGATAGATTACTGTCAGGCATATTTTTCAAACACCTTTGTAAACATCTATCCTTATTAAAGACTGGTGTTGGTGTTTAAAATCTAGATAATTATGTGTTTGTAAAAATATGTATTTTTCATTATGTATATTTAATATCTTTATTAAAAGTCAAGATGATACAAATTAGCCATATATAAGCAATTTCAGATTTATTAAATAAAAATGAAATCATAGAATTTCCTTTACTTTCTGAAAATTTATAACTAGGCAAATCATAATTCAAATATTTATTTTAATGTAACCCAAATACTACAACAATTCATTAAAAAATTTAGATTTCATTAGTTTAATATTCTTCCTCTAAATGCTAAGGTCAAACTATTTTTAACATTAAAATTTTTCATATAATTAAAAATGCCCTTTAATTCTGACAGAAATCTCCCTTAGAATATCAAATTACAGGGCACCTGGGTGGCTCAGATGGTTAAGCGTCTGCCTTCAGCTCAGGTCATGATCCCGGGGTCCTGGGATTGAGTCCCGCATCAGGCTCCCTGCTCAGCGGGGAGCCTGCTTCTCTCTCTGTCTCTCTCTCTCTCTCTCTGTCTTTTATGAATAAATAAATAAAATCTTAGGAAAAAAAAAAGAATATCAAATTACATGATAAAATCTCCTAGCCAATCTAAATACCTACAGAAAAGCATTCACTTCAAATCACCACTTTCAAGTAAACATTTGGATAAACAGATGGGATTTGTATCATGCCATGAAGGTCAAACATTTAAAACTCCAGAGGAGTGACAATTTTTTAAAATTAAGAATCCCCTTCAATGGTTGTCCTTCCTCTATTCCTCCAAAAGTTTTATTTTCCTTTTATAATGAAATATGTTTTAAATTAATTATGTTATTGAAATTTGACAGACAAAAAAAGGTGGCATATCTTCAGGAGATAAAATCCATATAAACAAATATATTAGTGATTATCTGTATATTTTAAAACCTATAATTTTCACAATTTTGCTAGTGAACCAATGTGTAGATTTCAATGAATAAATTAGGGCTAGAGTTACTAAACAAAGCTTCTTGGTAATTAAGCATTCAATTATTGAATACACATAAATATTGTAATAGTGGTCATTGCATAGTAAACAAAATACTCTGGACTGTTCATATGCCCAAATAACTGATTCTTTAGTCATATTAGAACTTCCATCTTATATCATTCCAATGATTAATTTATAATAATCAAATTTATAGTCTTGCTGCTATGCATTTATTATTAAAATAAATCAAACACAATTTGCTGATTTATACTCTCTAAATTCAGTATTAACAGGAATGATAAAAATATTATTTATAATCTGTCCTAAAATTTATAAATCAGTTTTATAAGTGAAAAGGGTATAATTAGGAAGCATTTGTTATTGTAAATAGTTAAATATATTTTTTGGTTTCCTAAATCTTGCTTATTTCCTTTTCATCTTGGCCATGCTTGAATGAACTTTGCAAACAAGGTAATAACTCTTATTCTTTATATCAGATACCTTCAGATTTCATATAGAAGCTGAGATAGGATAAAGTCTTCATAAATTAGCTAATCTGTACATTTTATTTCAGTTAAATGCTTAGGTTTTTTTAGGTTAATCCACTATTCCCATTGTTTTATTCTTCTAAACCTTAGTACGAATTGAATCTCAAACTTTTGTTTTAAAATATGTTCTGAATTTGTCCAAGGTGAATGAAGTGTGCCTAGCAAAGAATATTATATTACAACCAACTAATCCAATCCATTTGTCAATATTTTAAAAGTAGATGAGAATCAAGATGTATACTTAGTGTCCAAACTGAATCATTTTTAAATGAATAAATTATAACTAAGTATTTCTATTCCCCTCAAAAAGTTATGAATAGTATATTTCTATAAAATAGCAACTCATTTTAACTTTTAAATCATTGCTTATAATAGTTAATACATAGTTCTCTTTCACATATATATTGCTATTATAATTACTGGAGTCATTTCCAGTTCCTGATACAGACAGCATCTCAAACTATCATATGGATTATTTAATAATAAATATTTTAATATCTTGCTATAACAGTCTCAGCATATGTTGTCCAATACTCTCAAGTTTTCTGATTCCCTTGATAAACAATTATCATTTTGAAGCACTTGACATAACTTGTGTTTTATAAATAATAGTTCATTTAATCCCCATAACAATATTATAAAGCAAGAACTATTACTCCTGAAATGAGGTAACCTAATGCCAAAAAAAGGGGGGGAAATAGCATATGGTGGCACAGTAAATAACTAACAGAACACAAATTTTCCTTTATATGATGACAAAGCTGGTGCTTTCAACCTCAGTATTCATTTTAGAGACACTCCAAAATAAATATGCAAATGCTACCTAGCTATGCAAGTCTCTATTAGAGGTCTGTACTTGAGAGAGCCTTGATTCTTCTATATACTAACTTATGAACTCTACCCATTTCCCCAACTGATAAATATTAAAATAATTTAGTTTTAATTATTTAAGTTTATAAATGCTCAGAGCAGTTTCAAATTCCTAATGTTAACTTGAGCTACCCCTCTAATTGCTAGACATCTCCTCCTCCTAAAGCTTTAGAGGCAAAAACATAGCCTCACTACTCTAAAAGATGTTCAGTCTCAAGCCAAAATAACACATTTGTCTTCAAAAATTATTGTTGAAAATATAACACAGTAACTAATTAAAAAGGCATGCTGTTTGTATAAACATTATCTAGAAATTAATTACTTTTATCTGAAGTTACCTGTCATAATTATACTTAGTGTGAAATGTAAAAATGCTATATATTATGAATGAATCAATGAACTGAATGTTTCTGATGATGTATTTGTGTGTTTCATTTTAAAAATATTGACATACACTTTCAGAAGCATCGTTAGTTTGAAATTCAATAAATCTTCATAAACTGAATAAATCCAAGTAAACAAAATCCTGATAAAACAAACGCCACTATCAGCACCACAGATGCCCTATTTCCTCTGATTCTATCATTAGCCCTCAGCAAAACACCATAATACTTATAAAAGCATAGATGTTGATTTTTTTTAAAGATGTTATTTATTTGAGAGAGAGAGATACACACAGAGCTAGGGGGCAGGAGCAGAGGGGGAGAGAGAGGGACAAGCAGACTCTGCACTGAGTGTGAACCCCCGAGATCATGACCTGAGCCGAAACCAAGAGTTGGTCGCTTAACTGATTGAGCCACCCAGGCACCACAAAGTATAGATGTTTTACCTGATTTTATATAAAAGGAGACATACTCTTTTGTACCTAGCTTCTTGGGCTCAGTATTATGTCTGTGAGATTTGTCATGCAATGAGGTCATGGGTGCACACCACTAGCACCACATACTGAAGATACAACAGATTTTGTGGGGCAGAAGAGGGTAGATTAAAAAGCAGACAAGCAGCAGAATGCCCACAATCACCCAATTCTGATTATTCCACAACACTGGTTGGGTAAAGATGGTCCATGCGCACAACAGGCCAGATTCCAACTAAGAGAAATTTGAGGTGGGAAATATTCCAAGAATATTCCCACACAGACATCGGAGTACATTTGTGAATTAGTGGCCAAATAAGGCTTTGGGCAACACCTAGTTTTCTATGTATCAAGAAATATATCACTGGATCTCTTGCTCAGAAACAGTATTAGGGAGTGTGTATACTGAGTATCAAGGACTTCATACTAAGGTCCAGGAAAGAGCTCCACCAGACAAGAATGCTGACATTAGTTCAGCTGGGCCAGTTCCACACTAAGCAACCAAAAAAAGAATGGAAATGAGGCTCCGTGGCCATCCAGGTTTGTCTCTCGTTATCTATATTATTCTGTACGGTTGTATGCTGCTCATTATCAATGCCATTGTAGTATATACTATGTGTGATTATGAGACTATTGATTGATCCATTGTACTGTTGATGGACATTTTGGATATTTATGATTTTAGATTTTTAATGTCTCTAAGAACATTTTATTTTTATATGTATTTATTTATTTAATTGGAAGAGAGAGAGAGAGAGAAAGGGCACAAGCTGGGGGGGAGGGGCAGAGGGAGAAGGAGAAGCAGACTCCCCACTGAGCAGGGAGCCTGAAGCCCAGCTCTATCCCAGGATCCTGAGATCATGACCTGAGCCACACTCTTAACCAATTGAGCTACCCAGGCACCCCACTAAAAACATTTTAGTATGTGTCTTTTGATTAATCTACATACGCATTTATATTGGACTTTTTGGAGTATAATTCATAGTTCACAAGGTATATACCAACTCAAGATTTGTCTAAAAGGCAAGTTTCTCCAGAGTAATCCAGATTCCATCAGAGGTTAATGAAAAGTTCAGTGAGTCCATATCTTTTTTGACAGTTGGTATTTTTTGCCTTTTTCTTTTTTTTTTCAGTTTTTTAAATCTTTTTTTTTAAATTTTTTTATTTTTTTTAATTCTTATGTTAATCCCCATACATTACATCATTAGTTTTAGATGAAGTGTTCCATGATTCATTGTTTGTGCATAACACCCAGTGCTCCATGCAGAATGTGCCCTCCTCCATACCCACCACCAGGCTAACCCATCCTCCCACCACCCTCCCCTCTAGAACCCTGTTTGTTTTTCAGAGTCCATCGTCTCTCATGGTTCGTCTACCCCTCTGATTTCCCCCCCTTCATTCTTCCCCTCCCGCTACCTTCTTCTTCTTCTTTTTTTTTTTCTTAACATATATTGCATTATTTGTTTCAGAGGTACAGATCTGAGATTCAACAGTCTTGCACAATTCACAGCGCTTACCAGAGCACATACCCTCCCCAGTGTCTATCACCCAGTCCCCCCACCCCTCCCACCCCACCCCCCACTCCAGCAACCCTCAGTTTGTTTCCCGAGATTAAGAATTCCTCATATCAGTGAGGTCATATGATACATGTCTTTCTCTGTTTGACTTATTTCGCTCAGCATAATACCCTCCAGTTCCATCCACATCATTGCAAATGGCAAGATTTCATTCCTTTTGATGGCTGCATAATATTCCATTGTATATATATACCACATCTTCTTTATCCATTCATCTGTCGATGGACATCTTGGCTCTTTCCACAGTTCGGCTATTGTGGACATTGCTGCTATAAACATTGTATCCATGTGATGACTGTGCAGAGCCACTGAATTACAACTGATGAAGTTCATCACCTTTTTGTGTTTCCATTGGCCATTTAAATATTATTTTTTGTGAAGTGATTGCTCAAGTCTTCTTTTTTCTCCAATGTTCTATTATTTTTAATCTTTTTCTTATTGATTTTTAGAATTTTAAGTACACATACTGGACATAAATCCTTTGCTGGATACCCAGAGCAAATATCTTCTTCAATTCTGAGATTTTTCCTTTGTAGTCCCTTGATGGCTGATTTTGAATAATATATTTAAATATATTATATAAAAACATTTATTTAAATATTTTAACTTTATTAAAATTAATATTTTATATAATACATTTAAATATATATTTTATATATGATATAATTTTTATGTGTAATTTAAGTTATATGAAACATATAAATAAGTGCAGTTTGGTTTATTATTTTATTGTTCATTTTATATAAGAAATCTTTGTCAATTCCAAGCAATAAAGATATTCTGGTTCCTCCTAAAGTTTTGTTTCTTCTATCTTAATTAAGTCTACAAAGTTTCTGAAATTGTTTTTCTTTTTTCTATTATTTTCAGCATAACTGTGTATGTATGATGTGAAGTAATTTTCAAAATTATTATTTTTCATAGATAGCTGATACACTCAGCACTATTTATTGAAAAGGCCATATATCTGATAAATGTACAAACCTTAGAGACTAATTCTGAACTCTATAAGTTGTTCTTTTTGTCACCTTTGCTCCAATACATTTCCTTAATTGCTATACTTATAAAATATTAAAGATGTGTTAGTATGATTTCTTCAGCTTTGTTCTTCAAAATTGTCTTCATTATTCTGTTTTTTCATTTTTGTATGATTCAAAACCAGGTTGTCAATTTCTCCAAAAAAAGTTAGGATTTTTAACTGTACCTCGAAGAAATTCATGTCTATTGTGGTTGACTGACATTTTCACAATATGGAGTATTCAAATCCATGAACATGGTACATTCCTCCATTTATTCAGATCTACAATTTCTTTCAACAGTATCTCATGTCTTCCAAAGTAGAAGCTTTTCATATCTTCTTTTAGAGTTCTCTTTCCATATTTAATAAACCTAATATTTTAATCTATTTTCCCATTAGCCAGCATATAGAAAGATCTTTTTCAATATTTTGACTTTATAGCCTTATCAAATTTACTTATTAAATATAGTAGTTTTCTCTATCTCTTGGGGGATTATGTTATCTATGAGTGATGACAATTTTATTTCTTCCTTCCCTTTGAATCCTATTGGTCAATGTTGAATATAACCAGTATTTATGAACATATTTAACTTTTTTAACCTCAGATAGTATATCAGTATGAAGTATAATAGGTTTAAATTCTTTTTTCTATCCTTTATTAGGTTGAAGATATTTCCAACTATTTCTAATTTATTGAGTTCTTATATTCATTGAATATTAATTTTTTCAAATAATTTCTTTGCTGCCATTTGAAATGAATGTTTTTTCCTCTTCTGTTTGTGTTTGCATTGGATTTTCTTTTACCTTCAAATGTTAAATCAATCTTTCATTTTTGGAATAAATTGCATTTTGTTATTTTTGTCATGTTGTATCACTGAATTTTATTTGTATTGTTTCTTTATAGGATTGTGCATACTATATTCATGAAAATAAAGGCTTGCAATTTTACTTTCATACAATGTTCTCAGGTTTCAAATGCTAAATTCATAAAACAGTTGAGAAGCATTCACATTTCTCTTTTTCAGATAAAGTTTTTATAAGCTTGTTAGTATCTGTTTCCTTTAATAAATATCATAGGAAAATCACAATAAAATCAGTGAAGATCTGATTATCTCTATCAGTAACATACTGTGCCAGGTCAAGACAATGTTTTGGTTTCAGTAAGATTCAAACTATCTCCGGCTCTCCCTTGTTCTTGTGTCTGGCCTTAATGAGCTTTGTTTTCTGTTGTTTGCTTTGTTTTATTTTTTAACTTCTGCTTTACTGAGGTATAATCAACATATAAAATTGTAAATATTTAAAAAGTACAGTATATTGTTGTGCTCTGATTTTCTTTGTGTATCAGAATATTTAAGTTCTACTCTGCAAATTTCAATTATAATATAGTGTTATCTATAGTCACCAGGTTTTATGTTAGATCTTCAGACCTCATTTACCCTACAGCTAAGAGTTTGTATTCTTTTTTTTACCAATTTCTTCCTGTTTCCTCAACCCCCAACCCCTGACAATCATTTTTCTATTCTCTGTTTCTGTGACTTTGACTATGATTGTTTATTTTTTTAGATTCCATGTATAGGAGATACCACACAGTATTTATCTTTTTCTGCCTGGCTTAAGAGCTTTTGAAAGAGTACCAGGAAAATAGTTATCTCTTCAGTTCTAAAAGACTATGAGAATAACAAGCATTGTTTCCAATGTTGCCTTGACTTTCAACCTACAACTCTACCCACCTTCAGCTTTTGTTAAATGTCTTATAAGGAGATTAACAACTTCTTGTTTAAGATCCCATGCCATGAAGGTATTTCTCTCCTTAGCAGCTGAAAATATTTTGCTCTTCATTTGCAAGCTTTCAGCCTAGTTTTTATCCTACCATGAATTCTTGATAAGCTACTACTTTTCTTAAGGATAATTCTGTTTCTTGAAACAAGAATTATGTTTTGATATTTTGTTAAATAAGAAAAGCATGTTATATCTAAATGTGAATTCCATACAGTCTTCTTACATATAACCTTTCAATTCTATAAAAAATGAAAAATACAGTAATAAGATGAATGCCTTTGTTAAACTCATCAGTAGATTGGACGTAAGTAAAGAAATAATCAGTGAACTTGAAGATAGTCAATAGAAACCTTCAAGACTGAGAATCACTGAAAAAAATAAAAATAAAAATAAAAATAAATAAGGTATTTCAGGGGGAAAAAAAATGAGACTTAAATAAAGCATAGCAGCCAAGGACTGTGGAGGCAATTTCCAATGGACTGACATATCTACAATTGGAATCTCAGAAGAGTAGAGAAAGAATGTGGTAGAAAGACAAATACCATATGATCTCATTCATATGTGGAATCTAAAAACCAAGAGCATAAACGAAAATCAAAAGTAATCTCAAATACAGAAAATAGAGGCAGGGATAAGGAGATAGAAGAAATGAGTAAAGGGAGTCAAAAGGTACAAACTTCATTATAAAATAGTCATGAGGATATAATGTACAGAATGCTGACTATAGTTAACAATACTATATTGCATATTAAAAGTTGCTAAGAGGGCACCTGGGTGGCTCAGTCAGGTAAGCATCTGCCTTCGGCTCAGGTCATGATCCCAGGATCCTGGGATTGAGCCCCACATCGGGCTCCCTGCTCAGCAGGGATCTGCTTCTCCCTCTCCCACTCTCACTGCTTGTGTTCCTGCTCTCTCTCTCTCTCTCTCATAAATAAATAAAATCTTTTTTAAAAAGTTGCTAAGAGAGTAGATCATAAAATTTTTCATCATAAGAAAAATAATTTTAACTATGTAAGGTGATGGACGTTAACTAAACTTATTGTGGTTATCATTTTGCAGTATGTACACGTGTCAAATTATTATGTGGTACACCTGAAATTAGTATAATGTTATATGTCAATTATACCTCAATTTTTAAAAAATAAATAAATAAAAGAATCAAAGAATCCTTTCTTTTCTACTATGGGCAAAATTCCTCTTTATTTTATCATGGTGTATGCATGTATACAAAAGCAATTCATGTTAAAAGAGAACTGTGGTTTGGTTGTTGGTATAAGTGACATGTTGCTAACTTAGAGTTAGTATTTAGCTTGCTTATATCAAAACATTATTATTTTTTTTTTTTAGATTTTATTTATTTGACAGAGAGAGAGACAGACAGAGAGGAAACACAAGCAGGGGGAGTGGGAGAGGGAGAAGCAGGCTTCCTGCAGAGCAGGGAGCCTTATATCAAAACATTATTAATGACTATAAAACTAGCCAGGTTTTATTAAAATTCAATAGCATGATATGAATTAACAGGAAAGAATAGTTTTATTTTTCAGGCAGTTTCTCATTTCCCATAAGAAATAATTCTACATTGCTATTGAAGATGTACTATATTAAACAAAGGTATGATAGACTAGTTTCAGTAGCATTTAAGCCATTAAAAAACTTATTTATATTGAAAACTGACAACAAAATATAATTATCCTAATTAAGACAATATGTATGTATATAAGTATATACATATATGTATAAATATGTATATAAATGTGTGTATATATATAAATATATCTTTTTAAAGAACAATTTGCTAAAACTCGCTATAATTGTGTAAAAAAATAATTTTGCAAAGCTTTCCCTTAATTATGTCTACAGCTGATAGAGATGAAGAAAATAAACAAAGGGGAATTGGAAGGCACACAAGTATGTTTAGTATTTGCCTATTAACACCTGGCAGATCAAATGGTTTAAGTAATAATTTCATCTTAATACCCAGCAAATGTCTATTAAATCTAAGAGTTCTTATTTGAAAAAAAGAAAAATTCATATCTTGGGATCAACTATTGCAGACACACAATTTGAAGTTGAAATTCAAGTCAAACACACATTTATCCTCATTATGCAAATGAATAAATGCATGCTAAAAAGCTTAAATAGCATAATAGCATTCTAATGTATTTGAATGTGTTTTGAACAATTTATTATTTTATTTGGGAAAAGTGGTTAAAGCGAGAAGCTGTGCTATAAGAAAACAAGTTGTAGTGTATTATTTAAGTTCTAACAGATCAGTGACAAGATTGAAAAGTAAAATTTCTATCAAAATTTTAATTTATAGGATAATACAGAAAGCAACTAATCATTTCAAGAGAAAAAAGTTATCAATTAAATAGTAAACATAAATTATTTCTTAATTGATAAAATTGCTTGCTATGTTAAGTAGTCCTTTCTTTTATAGTTAAATGGAAAATAATTGAGACAAACTTCTGTGGCTAGTCAGTCAATAAACTAGGCCATGTTTTGTTTGTTGTAGTTTTATTTATCTTTCACCATGTGGAACGATAGGCCAAGTGAAAAAAAACAACAACAACAACAACAACTACAAAAGCCTATCAAGTGAGGAACAAACTAAAATATAAATGGAATCCCCTCTACCAGCCTACTCCCAGAACACTTTTTTTTAAAGATTTGTTTGTTTATTTTAGAGAGGGATGGGAGGGTCAGAGGGAGACAAAGAATCCCAAGCAGACTCCATGCTGAGCATGGAGCCAGACCCAGGGCTGAATTCCAGGACCCTGAGATCATGACCTGAGCCAAAATCAAGAGTTGGATGCTTAACCAACTGAGCCACCCAGGTACCCCTCCCCAGAACATTTTAAATAAAGGATTGTAAAAAATAATAAAATAGTTGTTTATTTAAGCTAAGTAACCACTTTATTATGTGTGTTCACTATTAGTATTTAGTAGTAACAATTAGGGAAATCTTCCCAAATTGCCTTTTAAAGCAAAATAATGATAGTAATAAAGGAGAATTACACCAAAACACTTTGTGATAGACCTTCCTTGACAACTTTAATATTTCCATATCTCCAGAACCTATTTAAATATTCTGTTGGTATTCAAAAGGAGAATTTTTAAGTGTTAGGTCATTGTAACAGATAATTACAAAAAGTGTTTTCATTTTCAATTTAGGCCTATCCTCCCAAAGTAAGAGATTATGAACCCATTATCTCAAAATAGGGATGAATCCTCCAGTACCTGAAGTAAGAAAGAGTCTTAATTGAGGTATGTTATATCGTAAGTGTCAAATTACCATGAAAAATGTATTGTTCTTTATTAAATACTCAAAGCATATATTACATCATCCATTATAATTCAGTTATGATCATTTACATTTCAGACCTGAATGTTATTTATACATAAAAATACTTTATGATTAGAAATGATATGCTATTAGAGAACCTGTTCATGACATCTGAGCTGGTGAAGTTTTCCTTAACCCCATTATAAACCTAAGCATTTATATATATGTACTTGCAATGAGGTTGACTATTTCATATTAACCTACTTTTTATTGAAAGATCAATATTTACTCATCATCTACTCTGGGTCTTTCCTTTTAGATTTCCTTGTTATGATTTACTAGGAGGCTTAAGTATATCATGTATATTACCTGTCACTACAGGTTATCTGTCAATGTTTTCTAGGAATCTGCTCATATTTTTGTACTAGTAAACATAGCAGGAAGTACAGCTGACCATCACTGTGGTCTAAAATGCCACTGTCTGGAAGAAGTGAAGAAAATATCCCAGATTTCAAGTCTCCCAAATTATACACAACAGTTAAATATAAGTTTTAAATATAAAATTTCCACTATCCATAAATAATTTCTTTAGTCATTTTTCTTTTTTTTTAATTTTTTATTGTTATGTTAATCACCATACATTACATCATTAGTTTTTGATGTAGTGTTCCATGATTCATTGTTTGCGTATAACACCCAGTGCTCCATGCAGAACGTGCCCTCTTTAATACCCATCACCAGGCTAATCCATCCTCCCACCCCCCTCCCCTCTAGAACCCTCAGTTTGTTTTTCAGAGTCCATCATCTCTCATGGTTCATCTCCCCCTCCGATTACCCACCCTTCATTCTTCCCCTCCTGCTATCTTCTTTTTTTTTTTTTTTAACATATATTGCATTATTTGTAGTCATTTTTCTTGACCAAACTCTACTATGACACATATGCTTTTTAAATGTAGTCAGAAATTTCCTCATGTACTCACTCAGATAGCAATGAACCATGCATAATAACTTCAAAGACTACAAAAACAATCTTATGAATCAATTTTTCAAGAGTAAAAATAGAAAAGGAAACACTATAGAGAGTTGAAGAGCAATCATCTTACACAAAAATAGAAAAATCATATACATTGACCTTCTTAAGGTCATAAAAATGTTTATGTTTTGTTAAACAAAATCAACAATTTGTTCATTATTAATAGATTATGAACACACACACACTCACTCACACATGCGTGTGCACATATGTACAGCACCACCATGGTTAGTATCGTTTGCAGTCATGTTGTACATACTCTTTTAAAGTTTGACTATCTTTTTCACTTACAGGAAAGACTGAACTACAGTAGAGGGTGTGAAACTGGATACTCTGTTTTATTTTGTTTGATTCTCATGCATTAGACATCTGTTAAAGAGCCCTCCTATTCATTATCTTTATCTATTTTTATTGTTTGTTTTTTCAGGATAGAACTTAGAAAATTTTGTATTTCTTCACATTCTTAGGAATACTGCCATAATCAATAATCTTTCCATAGTCATCTAAATAAAACAATTTTGTTTTAGCCAATATTTTCTTGTCATCACATCAGAATTCATTATTAATTAGGACAATTAAAGGTAGGCCCCAGAAATTAAATATCCTAAATTACATGTGATCTTACAATTATAAGACAATTTCTAATGAAAACCTGGTGGAAAATCAAGTTGCCTTGTGCACATAGGCCAAACAGATATTAGAAAAGGAATGTTCAGCACAGGGAAACTAAATTCTACTTATAAAAAGACAAGTTGACACTAACCAACAAGGTAATAAAATAAACAGAGTGCTATCCAAAAACTTTCTGTGCATTCACTTAGATAGCAATGAACCATGCATCACAATTTCAAAGATTGTACACATATAACCTTATAATCAATTTTTGGGGGAGTAAAATTTAAAAATATAAACATTATACAATGAGCTGTAACTATGGGCCATTAACAATCAGAATGTAATTGCCAGTGTTTTTGTAGCTTGGCTCATGGGACTAAACAGTTCCGTGGGGAGTCTGCTTCTTTCCCTCTCCCTCTGCCCCTCCCTCCACATGCAAGTGCTCTCTCTCTCTCTCTAAAATAAATAAATAAATCTTAAAAAATTGTATTTATCTCCAAAGGGAACAGTACCATGAAATAGAGTTCTACATTAGAATATGGAGCTAAAACAATAGCTAATATAAAAATACAAGCATACTTCAGAGATATTTTGAGTTTGGTTCTGGACCACCGCAATAAAACAAATATCCCAGTGAAGTAAGAGATAAAAACTAGAGTTCAATAACCAAAAGAAAGGCATCTGATAAATTCCAGTATTTTGGATACAAATGTTTTTGGTTTTCCAGTGCCTATAAAAGTTATGTTTACACTATACCTCAGTCTATTACGTGTGCAGTAACATTATGTTTAAAAAATGTGTGTACTTAATTAAAAAATGCTTTATCATTAAAAGTGCTAATTATCATCTGAACTTTCACAAATTGTAATCTTTTTGCTGGTGAAAGGTCTTGTCTTGTCTCTATGCCAATGGTTGCTGGGTACTCAGAGTGGTGCTTGCTGAAGGCTAAATGGCTGTGGCAATTTCCTAAAATAAGACAAAATGAAGTCTGCTACATCTATTGACTCTTCCTTTCATAAATTATTTCTCTGTAGCATTCGATGCCATTTGATAGTGTTTTATCCCATAGAACTTCTTTCAAAATTGGAGTCAATCCTCTCAAACCCTGCTGCTACTCTATCAACTAAGTTCATGTAATATTCTAAATCCTTTATTGTCATTTCAACAACCTTCCCAACATCTTCACCGAGAGTAGGTTCCAGGAAGTAGACTCAGGGAGAACAGGTGTTTCAGTTCATCTGAAGTCAAGAAAAAGATGATGTTTAAGGCTAAGAGGCAGGAAGAAATCTCTCTTAACTTGTTATTTCTTCTTCTTAAATGTTTCTTCTTAAAAGCAACTTCAACAATAAAGCCATAGGGGACTGATGGTTTTCCTGTGGGAAAATATTTTACAACTGATTGATTGATTCAGTTTATAGGATAATCCAGTGTTTTCTTGTGTCAGCTTTGGCTAGTTTATTTCACTAGGAATTTTTTCACTTTATTTAAGGCTTCAAAGTAATTTTATTTTTATTTTTATTTTTTTGAAAAGATTTTATTTATTTATTTGACAGAGAGAGACACAGCGAGAGAGGGAACACAAGCAGGGGGAGTGGGAGAGGGAGAAGCAGGCTTCCCGCCGAGCAGGGAGCCCGATGTGGGACTCGATCCCAGGACCCTGGGATCATGACCTGAGGCGAAGGCAGACGCTTAACGACTGAGCCACCCAGGCGCCCCTTCAAAGTAATTAAAAAAAAATATTTTAATATGCACTTTTGCTGGCATTAAGATTGCTGGTGATGTCACTTTTTTACATTTAATGTAGATTGTGTGTACCTGCATTATTTTTTTACTTGATGAGTTTGCCAGCTATTTATCAGCTATTTTAAGTATTTTAACAAATGAATTTTGTTTTCAATATTTTTCATATTTCATATTTGTTTGATCTTGCAATTCATATATTTTTACATGTTTTTTGTTTTTTTCTTCTGAATTTAAATTTCTTTCATCTTAAACACTTCTTTATAGGAATGATTTTCTCATTGATTTTCAACTTATACTTTTCTAATATATTCAATTAAGCCCAAGAATTCCCATCTGAATCTGTCTTTAGTTAAATTCCACAAATGTGAAGTATTTTCCTTCTCATTCAGTTCATTGTATTTTCTAATAACCACTGTGATTTATTCTTTTATCTTTGTGATATTTGTATGTATATTTGTTACTTTTGAAGGGCATTGGGATCTTCTATTTTTCTTTTTAGTTAATTATTTCTATCTTAATTCTATTGTGGTCAGAAAATATTCTTTGTATGACTTTGGTCATTTGGATTTTTTTTTCCTGTGTGTGTGTGTGTGTGTGACAGAGAGAGAAAGAGAGAGAGAGAGAGAGATTGAGAGCCGAGCTGGGGGAGATGGGCAGAGGAAGAGAGGGAATCTTAAATAGGCTCTTGAGCATGGAGCCTGACACAGGGCTGGATCTGTCAACCCTGAGATCATGACCTGAGCCGAAAACAAAAGTCAGACACTTAACCAGCTGAGCCACCCAGGTGCCCCAGTCCTTTGGATTTTTTTGGAAATTTGTTTTATGTCTCAGCATAGGGTTAATCTGTGTAAATGTTTCATGTGTGCTTGAAGACAATGTGTTATCGGCAGTTTTTGGATACAGTGTCCTCTAAGTCTCAATTATGATGATTTTGTTAATATTGGTTTTCAAGTCAAGTATATCCTTATAGATTTTTTTAGTCTGTTTGTTCAATTCATTTTGAGAAAGATGTGTTAAAATATCCAATTACTCCTGTATGTGCATATATTCACACTACTGAATACATATATTCAGACTACTCATATTTTTTTTCTCTTAAAGTCTAATTTGTCAGAAATTTATATAGCCTGATCAGCTTCTTTGGTTATTATTTGCTAGTATAACTGCCTTTCATGATCTTGCACATTAAATTTTCTTTATGTATAACACTCCATAGCACATGATTAATGTATTGAGTAGTTAATATTCATTTATATTTACTTACAGATTTAAAGTTTTACTCTTCAATCTGTATCTTTGAGCTTCCATCTGTGATCATTTTCTCTCTGCCTAACGAAAGCCATTCAATGCTTTCTTAATTCAGTTATGTTATCTCTGTGTTTGTTTGAAACTCTATTTCATGTTTATTCACTGGATACAGAATTCTAGATTGACAGTCTTTTTTTCAGCATTTAAAAAATATCCCATGATCATTTGGCTCTCACTGTTTCTATTGAAAAGTCACGTTAGACTTATCTACTGGAGGTAATCTATTATTTTATTCTTGCTGTTTTGAGATTTTTCTCTTAGACTATGTATGTCAACAGTCTTGTTACAAGATTGTGAATTATTTTCTTTGTAGTATTCCTGCTGAAAGTTCATCGTGCCTCAAAAATGACAGCAGAAAGACTTTATGTTTTAAAATTTTCAGCAATCATTTTTGATTCTGTTATTTTCTTCCTTTTATCCTTTTAAAGCTCCATTGGTGAAAAATTAGAATTAATTTCATTATCTTTTCAGTTGTATCTCATCTGCTGTTAATCAAGGTTTGTTAAGGACTGCTATTCTTAATTTCATTTATTTTGTAATTATATTATTATTTTGAAATTTAAAAATTACTCTCTGGTTCTACCTTGTAGTTTCTCAATATTGGCTGAATTTTTCAAATTTTATTTAATTCCACAATAAACATAAATATTTTATAGTTTATTTCTTACAATTCAAAGAACTAGAGTCCCATTAGTCAGGTGTTTTTTTTTGTTTTTGTTTTTGTTCTCTTATACAATGGTGTGTTACATATTGAACATGTTCTGATAATTGTTTGTGAAAAATACTGGAGAAAATTTGTGACTTCAAGTGAACTTATATTATTCCAGAGATGTTTTATGTATGTTTCTAGATGGTGAAGAATGATTTGATGCTTGATTTCACTTCCTCTGAAGGACAGTCATTTCTGGCTTACCATTAATCCTGTACCAAAGGTCTTTGAAAAAAACAAAGCAAAACAAAAACAAACAAACAAACAAAAAAACAAAAAAACAAAAAAACAAAGGTCTTTGAGCTTTTGCATCCAAAATACTGGAATTTATCAGATGCCTTTCTTTTGGTTATTGAACTCTAATTTTTATCTCTTTTAGACCCCTAAGTCTTCCAAAACTTCTACTCACTTATTCCTCTCTGCAGTCTCATCTAAAATTAGAGAGCTGGCATAAAGCCACTGTAGGTTTTTATATTTTCCTGAACCTTGACCGATACTTTTCAAATTCCTTGTTAGTTCTACAATTCATCAAGCTATTTTATTAATACTATATCCGCTGTTTTTTTCCATAAAAAGGTGGCTCCACTTTACTTAATTTGCTTTTAGCACAAACATATTTAGCAACTTTGAGTTTAAAAAATGTATTTACTACTAGATAAACAATTTATATTATCATTTTCTCAGTCATGGTACAGAGCTGAAAACACTGGCCCTAAACCTCTTTCTTCCCTCTTATTCTTCCTGATACATCCTTGGTAAGTATATATAGTCACCCTGCATCTAGTAAAGAAGGCAGAGGAAGTGAAAAGTAAGCACATGTAAAACCAGTTGTTTAACTGGTTTGTGGTTACTCTTTCCCTGGTTTATATTTGACATTACTGGTTCTATATGATCTCATATTAATCCATTCTCCAGAAACCATACCATTCCCACATCCCCCACACAGCCCAAATAAACCTGTATAAGCCTCTTAGAGGATTAGAGAGAGAGTCTGGATAATTTCAACAGCATTGTCCAACAACATAGAAATCTCTGTCCCAAGAAATTCATAGAATCAGACAGTGACAAAGAGTATCCAGAGTTCAATTTTTTTAAAGATTTTAGAGTTCAAGTTTTTTAAAGATTTTATTTACCCATTTGCCAGACTGAGAGAGAGAAAGCGCACACAAGCAGGGGGAGCGGCAAGCAGAGGGAGAAGCAGGCTCCCCGCTGAGCAAGGAGCCCGATGTGGGGTTCGATTCTAGGACTTTGGGATCATGACCTGAGCCAAAGGCAGGTGCTTAACCAACTGAGCCATCCAGGTAACTCTCTATAGTTCAATTTTTAGCATATTGATTTGGGGTGTTTCTTGCATATCACAGTGAAGATATTCAGTCTGTCACTGAATAGCTGGTTCAGAAAAGAACAAAATCCGAGGTTGCAGTAAGTACTTAAAAATTGTCTGCTCCAAAGTTGTAATATAAACTATGCTGGTGGATATGAACACTCATCCAGGGGAAAGTAGAAAAACAAAAGTGTTAAAGATAGAATATTGAAGTATACTAATATTTAAGAGACTCTGTGAGAAAGATCATAATCTGGAAAGGTTAAGTTAGCAAGAATGACCTGATGGCAAGAGGGTAGAAAAAGTGTGATCTCTGAAAAAGGATGGTGGTAGTAGTCCAAGGAAAAGTAGGGGATCTGTTTTATCAAATGCTCTAGAGTTGTGTGACAATGATGATACACAACCTAGATATCTTCTGTGATTGAAAAGGCTTGTAAAGTGAGATTAGTTGAATCATTGTTCTAAAGGCCCTCAATATAGCTCATCTATACTAAGCTCCAAGTAAAATGAAAATGATGAAACCAGTCTATCCGATAGAAAAATTAGTTTTGCCTAGGAAATATTAGACATATCACTAGAAATCAATTTTGAGGGTAAAATAGAAGCATCCTTTCTGTATACATTCCTCACCTAGCCCAGCCTCTGGAAAAAAATCATAACTAAATTGAATAATACACGTAATTTACTACTATTAGGAATTCATTTGTTTAGAGGACATACAGTTCTCACTAATAAATTTCACTCTGTTAGTAAATTGTAGAATTCATTGATGATATCAATATTTTCTAAAGTTGAGAAGTATACGTATAAAGATAAAATCTTATTAATTAGTAAAATCTCTCCAGTTGGAATACTTCTTAATCAGAAAATATTTTGTAATAGCGGTAAGTAATAATTTAGAAGAACACCTGATATACTATGATGTGTACTGTGATGGTATGATATTTTTAACATTAAAAAATCATTTATTGCTAGTTTGGAGAGGCATAAATGAAAAAAATGGATATAAATATACAAAGATAATTTTGTATGCTTATGTAATTCAGATGACAGATAAATTAATATAATTAAGTATATTCATCTTTACATAGATTATGTGGTTCCTCAAGATCTGATGTAAAATTATTATTTTTGAAGTGTAACTTTCAGAAAGACCTATGAAACTGCTGGGCATTTTAACATACCAAATTAAGGAAAAATTCACTTTTTTGGTTAAGTTTAGAAAATGGATGAGAAGAGACAAATGACTTGAATTGCAATTAAAAAATCTATCTTTGCAAATTAAAGGGGTTTTAGATTATTAAACTCATGGTAAATTATATAGGGAAAAATCATAAGAGTTTTTAATCTTATCAACATTACTGGTAATACTAAAAATGGCAAACTGATTGTGGATAGCCAACCATTGTCTTGATGTTTATTGCCCTAGGTTAATTTGGTTTCTCTTTCACCTCAAATATCAGGCAATCCAATTTGATTCCAGGGTCAGTTGAGGTCAAATTTAGTGTAAGAGAGCAGCATAAAACAATGACAACATATTTTCTCAAAAGAAAAAAAAAAAATTAGTCATGAGAATATTCATTAGGTTAATCATTGTGACCATTTTAAGGTTAAAAGTAAGGTAAGAAATGTTGATAATAAGACATGAAAACTGGGAATATAGAGTAATAATAGAACTGCTCACCATTAATTTGTTTTTTGGCATTGTGCCTCTCTTGCTTGTTAAGCTGATTTAAATTTTGCAACTGCATTTTAGATACTTAACTCTATCTTCTTTCCCTTGAGTTAAGATGACAGAGTGACACACAAGCCTCCTTACTATAGTAACAGTAAGAAAGAATTTTACCAAAATCATGCATAGAGAGAGAATCACTTAGGAAGAAAGACTTTGAAGTTTACAGATCCAAAGACAGATTTAGGACTTAGAAATCCCAGGTACTATAATCCAGTAATCATATTACTGGGTACTTAGCTCCAAAATACAAAAACACAAATTCAAAGGGATACATGCACCCCTATGTTTACTGCAGCATTATTTATAATAGCCAAATTTAGGGAAGCAGCCCAAGTTTCCACTGATAGATGGATGGATAAAGAAGAGGTAACATATTTAATGGAATATTATTCAGCCATAAAAAAGAATGAAATCTTGCCATTTGTGATTACGTGGATGGAGCTAGAAAGTATAATGCTAAGAGAAGTATGTCAGGCAGAGAAAGACAAATACCATATGATTTCACTCATATATGGAATTTAATAAATAAAGTAAACAAACCAAGAGAAAAAAAAAAAAAAGAGAGAGAGAGACAACCCAAGAAACAGACTCTTAGCTATAGAGAACAAACTGTTGGTTACCAGAGGGGTGGTGGGTGGAGGCATGGATGAAATAGATGAAGAGGATTAAAAGTACACTTATCATGATGAGAACAAGTAATGTACAGAATTGCTGAATCCACTATATTGTACACCTGAAACTAATACAATACTGTATGTTAACTATACTGGAGTTAAACTTAAAAAAAAAAAAAAAAAAGAAGGAAAAAAAAAAACCCAGGTACTGAATAAAAATAGTATGGAGTAGAGGGGAAAGTAAGGATTAAATTAAGATCTGTCTATCAAGAGTAGATCACTCCTACCAATCCTTCCTCATTTGCTGGCCTTGAACCTAGATATGTAAACAATAGCAACCATTGCTTCCATATCTGTAGTCTAGCAAGAGCTATCCTCCAGTATAGAAGTCTGTTTTCCACTCAACCAATCTAAATTTGAAAATTCCAAAAGGCCAACAAACATATAAAGAACCCATAAGCAACTGTTTAAAGGTTTTAGATTTGATTTGAACAATAAATAAGGATTTTCAGTGTACTAAACATTTTCAATCACTTTGGTTCTCAAGGATTTAAACTCTTTCTATGGGAATCATCTCCCTCTCTCTCTCTCTCTCTCTCTCTCTCTCTCTCTCTGTCTCACCAGTGACAGTTTACAGTTTAGGTGGTCACTGGATCAATTTCCTGACAGAGGTGTCAGAAATCGCAATATAATTGAAATCTTGGATCATTTCATTTCTGGAGGTACTATTTCTGGAATCTTAGTTTAGACCATAGATCCTTGGTCCTCAACAATATTTTGAGTTACTCAATATTTAATGAGTCACTTATTTAATAACACAGAATAGGCTTTGATTACTTACAATTAAGATCATTGACACATAAATTGGTAACTGGATTAGTTGTGGGTAAGAAAACTTTAAGAACATTATAGGAAGGTAGTATTTTTATATGATTTGTGGCTGGAAGCAGAGAACATTCAAGTTGGATTAAGACATGGGATTCTGGCAGCCCATGACATTCAGTGGAAAAACAGTTAATTAAATTATTACCTGTGGTCACCTAGAATAAAGTGTCTATTAATGACAAGGCTTTGAGAAATTGAGTCACCTCTCAAAAAGAACAGAATGAAGGGTACGAGGAATTCAAGGCTCTAGGGTGGGCTGGTTGCTTTTAATTTTGCTGAATAGCTTAAAGAAAATGTGTAACAAGCTCAAGGTTCTAAATTCTCAGCTCAAAACTCAGACAGACAACCAAAGATTTTCACTATCCCTCATTTCTTTTTGCCTCTAGGCTGAGATAGATGAAAATCAAGCTGAAACTCGATCCTAAGGGTTTTCAATTTATATAGGTTGAATTAACAATCTGACAATGCATCAAATGTGACAGAGCTTTGATAGCAAAAGAATAAAACACTGAATGTAGGCATAAGGACCTATTGAGAGATTTGGATGTCTTAAAATACACCAAATATCCAGACTCCAACCTTTATTTCCAACTGAGACATTACCTCTGTCTGATGTGACTATTCCTGTCCTACTCAAAAACCTTAAAATCATTTGACCAAAGCAGTTTCTTCCAAAGATAATTCAATTCTTCCCATTTTCCATACTCAACAGCTCTCTTATTATCTTTAACTAAAATCAGATCCCAGCAGATGCATGAAATTATAATGAAATTACATATTCAAATGCAGGAGAAAAAAAGCTTTATCAAAAAAGAATACAGGAGATATATATAAATAAATAAATATAAAAATAAATATATATATATATATATATATATATATATATATATATATATACATACACACACACACACATATATGGTTTGCATAGATACAATCATTTGCTTGGATAGTTACTGAAATCTTGATTGAAAGATCATTCACACTAACATAAGTGACAACCTAAAAATTCCTTTGAATATGCAGATGAAGGACGGAAAGGACTTAAGGATGCATTTGTCATGTGTAAAATCCTACTATTCCCCAAACTAAGAAGGCCCAGAAAACATCTCCCTCACCAAATGTGAGGAGAGTACATGCTTCTGTAAAAAGGAGCCAGGAATGGCACTTCTCCTGGAGATGACTTGCTGATGGGGTCAAAACACTTGAAATATATTCCCAGATATAAAATGGATAGTACAAAATAAGATCAGAGAAATCACCATACTTATTTAATACACAGGAATTATCAAACAGAAAGGTGCTAATTTATCATGGAGTCTATAGGACTGAGACTGATATTTTGCCAAATAGATTCAGCCTTGTTAGTAATAACCAAAAATTATGCTAGGTTTGGCAGGCAGAGCACTGACATTAAGAATTATTTCTATACCTACTTTCAGTTTTTATACTTGAACAGACTTAGAATATCTAGAAATACAATAATCATAGGTAATCTTGAGAAATAACATCCAAATATGTACTGTAAATATATCTGCTACCACTACAGAAATTCACCTGCAACATTCACTAGGATTATTAATCACTGCTGGAAGGAAAATAACCAAAATTTGGGGAATTAATTGGATTGGATATGGCTCTAAGTTAATATTCATTTCTGTGGTCCAGGATAACACTGTTGTGCACTGATGACAGAAAATGAAATTTTCACCTGACACATAATTGGTATGGTGGGCTTTTAAATGCCTAGTTTCTGAATTTATGGTTGAAATAGTTACCCACACAAAACAGCATTTATGTTAGGAAGAGCCTAATGAAACCCACTGGAACTGCATTCTTTTTTCAAATAGTAAACCAAAAGCAATAACATATTCCTAGAGTCATCATAAACATTACTTTTATCGAGTTTTAGAGATCAAGAAAAGATGGTGATTCCTACTCATCACTATATGTAGCTTTTCTGTTTGCCTAAACAGAAACAGGTGAGATATGTTTTTTAAAATATATCAAGCTTATTAGAAGCTTAATTCAATTTCACCAATTAATTCAGATGTTCACTTTTACTAAGGAAATCAACACAGCCATTGACTGGTATGTAGCTATTGATCTAGAATGTCTTTTTATACCTATCTAATAAGTAGAGATTACCAGAAATTGGGTATTTTCACCTGCCAGTGATATAAGCACACATTCAGCCAATAATGTCAACTCCTTGACTTGGGCCACAGTTTAGTCCACAAGGATCTTGAACATCTTACCATACCATAGGAGGTCATACTGTCAATTATATTGTGGGAGCATTCTGCTAATACTTGGAAAGCTAGAATCAACAGATATTCTCAATGACACCAAATATCTGAAGTTATGAGTTAATAAAGCAGCAAAAAAAAGATAAGTTACCCAATTTTGATAGTCTTAGAGGTCTAGTAATTTTGGTTTATATTTTAATAAATCTCCAAGGTAAAGTACCAAGTGCTGCCCTCAGCATCTTTTATTATTACAAAAGATGTATCATATCATATCATACCAATTGCATATATTAATAACTTGGAGACAACATAGATAACATTTGAGTGTGCTACCCACAAATGTATATTGCGAAACCTGGAAGGCTTCTACTTTGCATGGGATCTAGAAGAAAAAGTTCTCAGTCTTCTCCAGACAGTAGCATACTCATCTCTACTAATGGACCATTTGAGGCAACAGATACTATGTTAAGGCTACATTAGTTCCATTCACTGTGCAACTCTGGGGATACCATTCAAAGATGACTAAAATGTAGAAGCTTCTCTGGAATTAGGGAGTGCACTGTTATATACAGTGACCCCAACAAGTATATGACAGAGTGGAATTCTCTTTAAGTCTATAAGAAACTCTTACTGGAAATCCAAAGTAGATTCCCCTGGAGTTTTGGAGTGAATCTGTGATCTCTTTGGGGAAGAGGGGGGGCAGGGAGGAACCTTTTAAAAAGGTTGATCCTAGCTTTTCTGAGCACTGACAGAAACTGAATGGTTTACTCTGAGATTCCAGGTGATCCCTCCAGGAGATATCACTTGAGTGTCCATCATGAGTTGGTGTTATCTGCATAGTGAACAATATTTATTATTGAGTATTAGAGATAGGGCCAGGTTCAAATAGGTTTTGAAGGCACAAGCAGGTTGCATGAACATAGCTCATTAGCCTAAAATATCCACCTTACCACTCTTTCCTCAATCTACACTTACGGCTTCATAGGACATTATGAATATACAGTTGATACAGAAAAAACCATACTAGGCTTATTTTAAAGACAGACCTATAAAATTTTCTAGCACTAGCAAGGCAAGTAGCACTATGGTGAGACACTTCTGAGTGAAGATGTTAATGATATATCTCAGTGCTACCTCTATTAGAAGGGAAAGATGGCTAGAAGTAAGGATCTCTAATATTTGGGGTGAATAGTTTGATGTTATTTTAACTGAGTTTGCAAAGGTAATATTAGAGTTCTAATGATCAACTTTGGGAAAAAGCAATGTAAGTGGTCAGCTTCAAATATTCCAGGAGTGTGATATCTTTGTCCTGTATGAATGCTCAAAAAAGCCTTCAACTATAGGAAAGCCTGAAGATGTCAACTATCCTTTTACCCTGCCACACTCAAGTCTCCCACAAAGGACTTATAAACCAAGTGATAGTAGTGGCAGGGATAAACACTGTACAGAGCCCAACACTGACTTCCCCTTATCAAGGCTGACCTGATTAAAAACACTAGTAAATGTATAATTTGCCTGTGACATGAACCAATCCTATGGGTCATCATCCCCTCAGGCAATCAAATAGTATGGTGAATTTTTTTTTTTACATTAAATATTCTCTATCATGGAAAAGAGGCATTATTGATTGGAAATGACCATTATACATACTATATTTTAGTGAACATCACCTTAAGGAAATTTACTAAATGTGTTATTTAATATCATGATATAACCAACAATAATACTTATGACCAAAATTATCTTTAAAGTTTAAGATACAAGGTTGTATACTATTGCTAATGGAATTCACCAATCTTAACATGTACTCCATCTTTCAGAAGTAATTGTCCTAGAGTATATCGGAATTAATATAAGAAACATATCCAATATTCCAAAAGGTGAAAACAACTTGCAATGTTTATTTCTTATCTTAAAAAATAGCAACTGACTAATATAAGTTTTCTTCCCAGACAGAATACAAGGATTCAGAGGGAAAGAAATGGAATGAAGAACTGAATCTCACAATCACATCCATGATATATTTAAGAATATATGGTCTATATGGAATTCACAGATATATTCAATGCATTGCATCCTAAAGCAACAGAAAACACATTCTTCTCAAGTGCACATGGAACATTCTCCAGGATAGATCACAGACTGGGTCAGAAATCAGGTCTCAACTGGTACCAAAAGATTGGGATCATTCCTTGCATATTTTTAGACCACAATGCTTTAAAACTTGAACTCAAACACAAAAGGAAATTTGGAAAGAACTCAAATACATGGAGGTTAAAGAGCATCCTACTAAAGAATGAATGGGTCAATCAGGAAACTAAAGAAGAATTTAAAAAATTCATGGAAACAAAAGAAAATGAAAACACAACTGTTCAAAACCTATGGGATGCAGCAAAAGCAGTCCTAAGAGGGAAGTATATAGCAATACAAGCCTTCCTCAAGAAATTAGAAAGGTCTCAAATACACAGTCTAACCTTACACCTAAAGGAGCTGGAGAAAGAACAACAAATAAAACTTAACCACCATTGATTAGAGCAGAAATCAATGAAATAGAAACCAAAAGAACAGTAGAACAGATCAACAAAACTAGGAGCTGATTCTTTAAAAGAATTAATAAGATTGATAAACCCCTGGCTAGACTTATCAAAAAGAGAAAGGACCCAAATACATAAAATCATGAATGAAAGAGGAGTGATCACAACCAACACCAAAGAAATATGAACAATTATAAGAACACATCATGACCAACTATATGCCTACAAATCAGGCAATCTGGAGGAAATGAATGCATTCCTAGAGACATATAAACTACCAAAACTGAAACAGGAAGAAAGAGAACACTTGAACAGACACAAAACGAGCAAGGAAATTGAAGCAGTAATCAAAAATCTCCCAACAAACAAGAGTCCAGGGTCGGATGGCTTCCCAGGGGAATTCTACCAAACATTTAAAGAAGAATTCAAGGGCGCCTAGGTGGTTCAGTCGGTTAAGCGACTGCCTTCGGCTCAGGTCATGATTCTGGAGTCCTGGGATCGAGTCCCGCATTGGGCTCCCTGCTCAGCGGGGAGTCTGCTTCTCCCTCTGACCCTCCTCCCTCTCGTGCTCTCTGTCTCTCATTCTCTCTCACAAATAAATAAATAAAATCTTTAAAAATTAAAAAAAAATAAAAAAATAAAGAAGAATTCATACCTATTCTTCTGAAGCTTAAAAAAAAAAAAAAATAGAAATTCAAGGAAAACTTCCAAATTCTATGAGGCCAACATTACCTTGATCCCCAAACCAGACAAAGTCCCTGCCAAAAAGGAGAATTACAGACCAATATCCCTGATGAACATGGATGCAAAAATTCTCACCTAAATACTAGCCAATAGGATCCAACAGTACTTTAAAGGGATTATTAACCACAACCAAGTGGGATTTATTCCTGGACTGCAAAAAGGTGGTTCAACAATGACAAATCAATCAATGTGATACACTACATTAATAAAAGAAAGGACAAGAACCATATGATCCTTTCAATAGGTTCAGAAAAAGCATTTGACAAAGTACAGCATCCTTTCTTGATTAAAACTCTTCACAGTGTAGGGATAGGGGGAATATACCTCAATATCATAAAAGCCATCTATGAAAAGCTCATAGCGAATATCAGTCTCAGTAGAGAAAAACTGAGAGTTTTCCCCTAAGGTCAGGAACATGGCAGGGATGTCAACTCTCACCACTGCTGTTCAACATAGTACTAGAAGTCATAGCCTCAGCAATCAGACAACAAAAAGAAATAAAAACATTCAAATTGGCAAAGAAGAAGGCAAACTCTCACTCTTCGCAGATGACATGATACTTTATGTGGAAAACCCAAAAAACTCCACCCCCAATTACTAGAACTCATACAGCAATTCAGCAATGTGGCAGGATACAAAATCAATGCACATAAATCAGTTGCATTTCTATACACTAACAATGAGAAAGAAGAAAGAGAAATTAAGGAGTTGATCCCATTTACAATTGCATCAAAAACCATAAGATACCTAGGAATAAACCTAAACAAAGAGGCAAAGGATCTGTATTCAGAAAACTACAGAACATTCATGAAAGAATTAAGGAAGACACAAAGAAATGGAAAACATTCAACAGTTTGGAAGAATAAATATTGTTAAAATGTCTATACTACCTAGAGCAATCTATACATTCAAAGCAATCCCTACCAAAATACCATCAACTTTTCCCACAGAGCTGGAACAAATAATCCTAAAATTTGTATGGAACCAGAAAAGACCTTGAATAGTCAAAGGAATATTAAAAAAGAAAACCAAAGCTGGTGGCATGACAACCCCAGATTTACAAAGCTGTAATCATCAAGACAGTACAGTACTGGTGCAAAAACAGATAGTTCAATGGAACAGAATAGTGAATTGGCCAGAAATGGGCCCTCAACTCTATGGTCAGCTCATCTCTGACAAAGCAGGAAAGAATATCTAATGGATAAAAGACAGCGCCTTCAACAAATGATGTTGGGAAAATTGGACAACCATATGCAGAAGAATGAAATGACCATTTCCTTAGACCATACACAAAAATAGACTTACAATGGATGAAAGACATAAATGGGAGATGGGAATCTATCAAAATCCTAGAGGAGAACACAGGCAGCAACCTCTTTTACCTTGGCTGCAGCAACTTCTTGCTAGACACATCTCCAAAAGCAGGGAAACAAAGACAAAATGAACTATTGGGACTTCATCAAGATAAAAAGCTTTTGCACAGCAACGGAAACAGTCAACAAACCCAAAAGACAGTTGACAGAATGGGAGAAGATATTTGCAAATGTCTTATCAGATAAAGGGCTAGTATCCAAAATCTATAAAGAACTTATCAAACTCAACACCCAAAGAACAAATAATCCAATCAAGAAGTGGGCAGAAGACATGAACAGACATTTCTCCAAAGAAGACATACAAATGGCCAACAGACACATGAAAAAAATGCTCAACATCACTCAGCATCAGGGAAATACAAATCAAAACCACAATGCGATACCAGCTCACACCAGTCAGAATGGCTAAAATTAACCACTCAGAAAATGACAGATGTTGGCGAGGATGTGGAGAAAGGGAAACCCTCTTACACTGTTGGTGGGAATTGCAAGCTGGTGCAGCCACTCTGGAGGTTCTTCAAAAAGTTGAAAATACTTTTGGGATTACTACTAGGTATTTACCCAAAAGGTACAAGTGTAGTGATCCAAAGGAACACCTGCACCCCGATGTTTATAGCAGCAATGTCCACAATAGCCAAACTATGGAAAGAACCCAGATGTCTATCGACAGATGAATGGATAAAGAAGATGTGGTATATATAGACAATGGAATACTAGTCAGCCATCAAAAATGAAATCTTGGCATTTGCAATGATGTGGATGGAACTAGAGGGAATTATGCTAATCGAAATAAGTCAGAGAAAGACAATTATCATATGATCTCAGTAATATGTGGAATTTAGAAATAAAACAGAGGATCATAGGGAAAGAGAGGGAAAAATAAAACAAGACAAAATCAAAGAGGGAGACAAACCATAAGAGACTCTTAATCATAGGAAACAAACTGAGGGTTGCTGGAGGGGTGGGGGGGGATGGAGTAACTGGGTGATGGACATTAAGGAGGGCATGTTATGTAATGAGCCCTGGGTATTATATAAGACTGATAAATCACTGAACTCTACCTCTGAAACTGATAATATATTATGTGTTAATTAATTGAATTTAAATTTTAAAAAATTTAAAAAAGAGAATATATGGTTTACTCTTTGTGATCTAAGACTCTGCTTGTACATTGGTCTTAAACAAAACAACAACAACAACAAAGCAAAAACAAACAAAAAATTATGTACATGAGGTATTTTGGGATAGCCTACCAGCTAAAGTATTCTGTGGTACTGCCTGAGAGCAAAGGAAACACGGAATAGATAAAGTACACAAGCAGTTGAAAATACCACCTATGGCCTTGTGATCAGCTACAGGAATTCGTATATAATAACTTCTTCACCCTTCTTTTAACATTTAAAACTCCTCAGTTGATAATTTTAAATATCTTTCAAATATTTTTTTATTTCTAAATATATTTTTTAAATATAAAATTTCACTATTTAGATACATTATAATAATCTTATGTTTAAGTACCCAAGCCCACAGTAAATGAAAACGACATGCTTCCAGGTACTCCAGCCAAAAATCTTGGGAAATAACTCCTCTTTCATACCCTACGACCGATCTTTCAAAAGTCCTATGGAGGCACCTGGGAGTCTCAGTGAGTTGAGTGTCCAACCCTTGATTTCACCTGGGGTCATGATCTCAGGGTCCTGGGATCAAGCCCTGTGTCTGGCTCCACACTCAGTGTGGAGTCTGCTTGTCCCTTCCCCTCCTGCTCCTCCCCCCACTTATGCTATCTCTCTCTCAAATAAATAAATAAATAAATAATCTTTAAAATAAAGGGGGGGGGGGAGTCTAGTATTAAAAAAAAAAACACAAAAAGCCCAACGGGATCCAGCTTTGAAATATACTGAGAATCATATTATTTCTTATTATCTCTTTTATCATCACTGACAAAGATTTTCTCTTGACCAAACTCTAGTCAGGCTCTTCTGAGCTCTACTAGGCCACATCCTTGAGAGGGGCATAGGCTTATGTCCTTCAGAAGCCCACTTCTAACAAGAATTCTGCTAAGTCAGTTTAAGCAGAATCTCCCACTGATATGTGATCACTCTTTATATATGATTGAGATCCCCCAGGTGATGTATGATCACTCTGGCTTGCATCTGCAAGAATCCTGTGTGGTTGACTTAGCCAGAATCACTCCTTAACCTGATGTTTCCTCTTAGTGATTTTCTATCCACCTAGACTCCACCCTACTCCTTGGCTATAAATTTTCATTTTTTTCTTCTTCTTTTTTTTTTTTAAGATTTTATTTATTTATTTGACAGAGAGAGACACAGCGAGAGAAGGAATGCAAGCAGGGGGAGTGGGAAAGGGAGAAGCAGGCCTCCCGCGGAGCAGGGAGCCCAATACGGGGCTTGATCCCAGGACCCTAGGATCATGACCTGAGCCGAAGGCAGACGCTTAACGACTGAGCCATCTAGGCACTCCATTTTTTTCTTCTTTTTCTTGTTTTATTCAGAGTTGAGCCCCATCCATCACCCCTACTGCAAGACCCCACTGTAGTAGCCTCCTCTGAATAAAGTCTACCCTAACATTCTTTAATAAAATGTCATGAATATCACATTCCTTAACACCACTCAAGCCCATTCTACCATTTACAATTGCTAAGATAATTAGAAGCTTCCAGACTGGTCTCCCAGATTGGCCATTGTCTCATTAGAGTCTTCTCAAAACAGGAGCCAGTATGTTCCTTTCATAAAGTAAGCCAGATATGTCATTACTCTGTTTAAAATCTTCCATGGACTTACCATTATATATAGAATTAAATATACAATCATCTAGTTTTTTGGCCAAAACCTAGACCAAAATTTCTCTACTATCTGGTCTTTTACCAATCTGATCTTTTCTCATACCACTTTCTTCCTCTCTCAATCAGTTATAGAAATATTCATCACACTTTAGAATCAATCTGTTTCTAAATTCTTATTGTTTCCCCTGTTAGAAGGGAAAAAGTTATTGTCCACCTTCTTCTCCAAATATTTTTGAGAAAAAAATGGTGTAATAGGATTAGGTATTTTTCCATATCAACTCAATATGTTTTTGCCAAATATATATCTCTGGACACTTTAAATATAAACACACACACATATAGATTAAAAGTATATGGATGGAACATATGAAATTGTTGAATCACTGTATTATACATTTGAAACTAATATAACACTGTATGTTAACTATACTGGAATTTAAAACTAAATTAAATTAAAAAAAAAACACTTAAAAATAGTAAATGGATGGAGAAATATAAACCAGGCTAACACCAATCAAAAGGAAGCGTGACTAGCTACATTAATTTCAGATATGCAAACTTCAAAGCAAAGAAAGTTATCAGGGATAAAGAAAAGCATTATATAATGATAAAAGGGTCAATTATCCAAAAACACATAATTCTTAATATGTGTGTACCTAACAACAAAGTATCAAACTACATAAGACAAAAATTAAAATAACTGCAGGGTGAAATAGATGAATCCACTACAATAGTTAATAGGACTGCAGGGTGAAATAGATGAATCCACTACCACACCCCTCTATCAAAAATGGCCTGATCCATGGGATGCCCGGAAGGCTTAGTCCGTTAAGCATCTGCCTTCAGCTCAGGTCATGATCCCAGCATCCTGGGATCGAGTCCTGCATTGGGCTCCTTGCCCAGTGGGGAGCATGCCTCTCCCTCTGTCTGCTGCTCCCCTGCTTGTGCTCTCTCTCTCTTTCTCTCTCTGACAAATAAATAAATAAAATATCTCTTAAAAAATATTAAAAGAAAAAAAAATGTCCTGATCCAACAGGCCAAAAATCAGTGAGGACATAGCTGAACTCAACAACACCATCAATTCTTCTCACCTCAAGCATAAGTTCAATTCAACATATATCTCTGCTTTAAGTTTTTTAAAAGCCTCCCACTAAGGGCAAAATAAAATGATGTACTGAAGATTTTAGTAAAAAAGTGATCATATTACAAAGAATATTAAATTGGAAATATGATGGACTTTGATGAATGTATAGAAATTACATAAGAGATGAAAATTTGGAGAGTTTTCTAGGAAATTTAAAATTTTTCAGAATGACTAGGTCAAAATAATTTATTTTACTTCTAAATGAATCTCAGAATTCTTTTCTCCAACATGCCAGCAAAATAGTATTTGAGGTATGGTGGTATAATATATTAATGGCCTCACTATTTTACTCATCCATGTAGCTACACTCTTCACTATTCGAATTTGATATTCATCCCATTTAAATTGTTGAAGATATTTTTCCACCCCTTGACTTTGACTTTTGCAAATTACTGGCTTTAGCCAATTGAATGTTAGTAAGTATTAGATGACCAATGGCTAGAAAAGTGCACATGCACTTGGGATTTCAATCCTGTGCCACAGCCAACTCCATGAGAAATAATATCCCTGGCCTAGCCATGGATAGTTTGGCCTAGTTCCCAAAGAAGAGCGAAGGGCATGTGAAGAACAGCTGAGATTACCCAAATTCCCCACAAGAAGATGTCCAGAATTGCTGTGTGCCCAACCAAATTTTATTAAATCATTTTTTCATAAAAACAACTGATAACCTTTTACATACAGATTTTATGACTAAATAAATTATTCAAAGCTTAAAATACTTTGATTTCCTCTTTGCTATTTATTATAATAGAAATGAAACAAAAATTTTAAAGGCCATGCTCTAGCTTTCAGAAAGAAATTTTAATTAAAAACTCAGTGACATATGTATTGAATAAAGGTGCTAAATGAACGAGAGCCTAGTGATAACCAAGGAGGGTAGTAGAGGAAACTGTGGTCATCAAAGAATTTTGGAATGTGAGTGGAAAGGAAGAGGTAGGGGGTGATTAGAGAGACAAGTGAAGAGATATTCTCAGAAAGATGAAAGCGATCTAGTCTCAATATCTACTCATCTTTCCTTTATCTTCCCAGATGTCAGCCTACTCCTATATTCAAAATCCTGGTGTCTATGATTCATTTTCCTCCATAACCTCTGTGCCTGTCCTTGCTAGTCAAGATGTAGCCAAGACTACAGGGGTCAGCAAAAGGAGTTTTAGGTTTTGTTAGGGGAAGAGCTGTTGTGGGTCAGTGATTAATGAGCCTACAGGGTTTTGAATTAATACTACTCTCACTAAATTTAAGAATATATTTTGTCATAGGAATAAATTCATTCTGGATGTCTACATATGAAGGTACACAACACTCTACTATAGCTCAAGCTTATTACTCTAGAAATAGACTTTGGTGGGTGAGACAAGAAAATTTTAGCCTCATATATAACATTGCTAATATGAAATAATGTGTTCCATGCATTGCTGAAACATTCACACAACTGTGTTTCTTTAAACCCCATCTATTCTTAATTGAGGATTGTCTGTGTATATTAAAATAATCATTTTTTAAATCCCATATTGCATAATGGGTTAAATGTACAAATTCCCTAACAATCAAGTTCTATGGAAGAAATGAAAAGAAATACTTCTATTATTTAATATTTTTGAGATTATTTTAAAATATTATATAATTTGAATCAAAATATATACATAGATAAGTAAACCAAAAAAATATATGGATTATATTCTATGTTTTATTTGTCACCATAAATTGGAAATGGAAAATTATGTAATAGTAATTTATTATAGTAACTAAACATTGAAATTCAGAGGCAAATATAAATTACGCATTTTTAGTGCCAACATAGAAACTAGATGAACAACTATTTATATTTAAATATCTTTACTCATTTGAAGTAATCATAATTTGATTCAAATATTATTTGCATTTTTATTTCTTAAAAAATATTCATATTTTTAAAACCATCTTTTGGCTAGACATACTGTAAAGTTTTGCCATACATAATAAAAGTCATGGATTTGAAAGAGAGGGAAACTGCTTTTGATGATTTTACCATTTTTTTAAGATAACAAACTTAAATATATTAGGAGAGATATTTCTTAAATGGAACCTGAAATAAGGAAAATTATCTGTGGGGATTTTTTTTTTTTAATTTTTATTTATTTGACAGAGAGAGAGAGCCAGCGAGAGAGGGAACACAAGCAGGGGGAGTGGGAGAGGGAGAAGCAGGCTTCCCACGGAGCAGGGAGCTCGATGCAGAGCTCGATCCCAGGACTCTGGGATCGTGACCTGAGCTGAAGGCAGACGCTTAACGACTGAGCCACCTAGGCGCCCCTCTGTGGAGATTTTTGAATCTGAAGATAAAACTGTCAAAATTGGAATTTCAGAATGATGCTACCATTCAAAGCCCATGTGCACCAATTGGCCAATATTTTACAGAGGACTCTCTTGATGGTTGTTGGTTTCAGGATCTGAATCATTTAACCATCGCATCTGGGGATTACTGAAAACAATCTTCAGGGTTTCATCTATGGCTGTGTTGGCCTGATAGAGAGCCATGCACGGCTGCATGAGTGGAGTCATCTACTACTTTCAAAGAGTATTTTCTCCAGTAAGCGTGTTTTTTTGTGTGTTGTTGTTTTGTTTTTCTTGTTTTGTTTTGGTTTTGTTTTTGTTTTTGAGAGTACACGAGCAGGGCAGAAGGCCAGGGAGAGAGAGAACTTCAGGCAGACTCCCACGCTGAGTGTGGAGCCTGACATGGGGCTCGATCTCACCCTGAGCTCATGACCTGAGCTGAAATCAAGACTCAAATGCTTAACTGACTGAGCCACCCAGGCACCCCACCAGTTAGGTCTTTCCTTTTCTTCTGCTTTCCTTATTTGGGCCAACTCCTCTCTATGGTTGGTAATATGGGTGGTTACCTGATCTACGTGCTTGTCACATGCCTTTAGTCTAAGCCAGGTTTCCTGGGCAGTAAATTCCAACTGCAACAAATTGTGAACTTGTGATGAATCAATGCACAACTCTTTAGAGTGTTGATACACCCTGTTGAGATACTCACAAGCCTCTTATCATATCCATTGTGATCATTTCAGATACCTTGAAGCAAGTAAAGTCTTAAAAACAATACCTTCTCTTTCCCACAATTTCTTTTTTTTTTTTTAAAGATTTTATTTATCCATTTGAGAGAGAGAGCAAGAATGAGAAGGGCGAGAGGCAGAGAGAGAGGGAGAAGCAGGCTCCCCCCAAGCCAGGAGCCTGATGTGGGGCTCACTCCCGGGACCTTGGGCTCATGACCTGAGCCAAAGGCAGATGTTTAACCATCTGAGCCACCCAGGCACCCTGACAATTTCTTTTGATGTAAATCAGTCTTTGATGATTTTTCAGCATAGCAATTTTTAAAGGTTTCTAGGACAACTTTAATTTTTTTTTTTTCTGCATTTTCTAAGCATTCCAGTTGTTCCAAGCAGAAGTAGCACCATGCAATATCTAGCTGGAGCACTACATAGTTATCCACTACTATAATCAATTGTTCTCTACAACATTCAGAAAATTTGTTAGTGTCCAACAGATATAGCAAGACCATTTCATACTCTTTTCTTTTCATGAACACTCTGCCCACTTATTTCCACCATTAAGATCCTTGACTATTTTTACATTGTGGTGATTTTTTTCCATATTTGAGAACATATATTTGCTTTTCTATGGGTAATACAAAAACAGCGGAAAGAAAAATAATTTTGTCATTTAACTTGCATCCAAATAGGATTCAACCATTCTTCACTAAGCGTAGAGTCATATCTGTTAAGCTTCTTCTCAAAGCAGTGGAGCATAGTTAAATTGCCATGGTAGCAGGGAGTAAGCATATATGAACACTATGAAATATGTCCAGCAGGGCTAATATGGGCACAAAGTAAAGTGACCAAACCACAAATGTTTTCTCTCAAAGTACAGCCTTATAGGTGAGGTTTGGTAGAAGAAGCTGTTAACTGTTAGTATCTGTTGTCTTTACCACAGGATTGTAATAGCTCCTTGTTAGTAGGGGTTACATCTTGTTTGCTTTGTATCACCAGAACTCTCAGTATTGAGGTAGGCACTAAATGTTATTTCTTGAATGAGTAAACACTCAATAAGATGGATTGATAATTGACTTGTCGATATCAGCAAAATACTGGTAAAGGCTTCAGGTTAGGTCCCTAAACTATAAGGGGTAATAAAAGGAACCCAGCAAGGAATAAGGGCACAGCAAAAGCTTAATCCTAGAAATTCTGTGCCAAAATGTGGATAAGACAGATTGCTAAGGTGAAATTTGAATTTGTAATAACAGTGAATGAAAGGTTTTTTCCCCAGATTCACCTAAAAAATGAGTCACATTATCTAAAGGGTCTCAATGATACCGTAACTAAGAAACTGAATAGGCCAAAATATCCCCCTTGTATAGAGGTCTGGGGAACCTGAGACTTTTGGAAATATTTTCTGCTTCTTTCCTTATTGGTTCAGAAACTGGAGTGAGAATGATTTGCATGCAGGAAGTCTAACTTGACAATGAACTAATTTATAGTTCCACTTATGCAAGGTGACTCTAAACCCGTCTTAATGTAAATATGTTGATTGGACATAATTATCAACTGTATAACTTTACTCTCAAAAGTGTCTCAATCTGAATGATAAATTGCATATTGCCCTTATTGAAACTTTATTTTACTCCTGTTTATTTATTTATAAGACTCTGTCTGCCATATCTCCTACAAAAGAATTCAAATTTCTGAACAAGGGCTATGCATCTCCCATGAAAGCACATTAAGTCATAGCTGCACTGAATTTTCTGTTAAAATCCTGGTTCTACTCTTAATGTGAGTTTGGGCAAATTATTTTAACTCTAAACTTTAGCTCTATCATCTATAAAGTAGAAATAATTATAGTACCTAATATATAGTATGAGAATTAAAAAAATATATGCAGAAGGCTGAGCATTGTGCTTAGAATATATGTTACTTAGTATCTTATACATTTGAGTTATTATAATACAAATTAATATAATATACTATAACAGATGTTTTGAGTCTACAAGAAAAGTTATAACTTCCAGAGAAAGGGCATACAATTGAGTTAAAGAAAACTTTATGGATAAAGGAGACATTTAAGTTTTTGAATATGTAAATATAGTGGAGGACAATCTCATGAAAGTGAAGGAAACATGCATAAAAACATAAAAGAAAATGTATACTTTATATAGAAAATAAGTGATTTATTTGATAAAATTTAAAAATGAGTGAAAATGAATAAAGAGCTACAAATTGTAATAAATTGCATGAGGGGTACTTACTTGGTTTTCCAGCTTTAAAAATGTCCTGCCTGAATTTGAATCTTGTTTTTTTCACTAACTAGATGTATATCTTTAGTAGATAACCTAGACTTTGTATTTCTTAATCTTTTTCATTGATAAAATGAGGTCTAATAGTTTCTACTTCATTAGGGCTTTTTTTTTTTTTCAGAATTAAATAATCCTCAAATATAGCACATATACATGCATACATGTGTGTAATATTGCTTAGAATAGCTTTTGACACATAACAAGTGTTCATTAAATGCTAGATATTTCAATATTAAAATTATTAATAATATAATCAAAAGATGTTGTCAAGAAATTGGTCATTAGAATTGATGTCTTTAAGCTTTAAAGGAAAGCACACCATTACCTTAAGAGACATGAGAGGATGCAGATTCAGGCTGAAAAGATGAAATTTACAGAAGAGATGGTATTAAATTTAAGGCGCTTGTGTAACATTCAGTTACAATTGTTCAGGTGACAATTAAGAGTTTTATGGCTAAAGGTCTTCAGAAATGATCAGAGATGTAACGATGGAGTGTGCTTTAATGAAGGCTGGGATGCATAGAGACTGGCAATAGAAAGCACAGTCATGGATAAAACAACTTGCCCAAGGCCACTGTGCCAATAAGTGGTAAATTTAGGATTCAGGGGTTACTTTGAGAAGTGCAGATAACTTAATTTCTTTGTAACTTAACTACCTACAGAATGATGGGATAGGGTTAGAGAATCCCTTTTTCCACCCCATCAAGAAGTCTCTCTTAATTTTTACAGAAGCTCTTAATGTGGTTTTGAACATGGACACTGGATTTGAGTATAATTTATCTGTTAACACACTAGGAAGAATCAAAGATTTGATTCTGTGGGCCTTGTACCACTTTAAAATTATTATTTTCAAGGATAGTAGATTTTTCTTCCTCTAATAATGAATGTATTATCAATTCTTCTAAATGGGTTCCTTTTTCAAAAGTTTATTCCTATTTTTCAAAAAGATTTGTCAGAGAAAACAAAAATGAAAAGACTGAAAAAGTCCAATATATTCAATAATAAGGATATTGCATTTTGTGTAGCATTGCAGCTTTCTGCATCTTACAACATGTATGGGAGGCATATGCAGACGTTTATGTATAAACTGAAATTTTATTGACTAAAAAAGTCAAATTTATAGAAATCATTTTCTTGTTGATAAAGCATTTTCTTGCACTTTTAGTAAGTGTCTACCATTTAATATGCAGGTATTCACGTATTAGTGCTGATAACATTGTCCAGTTTTCCTACTGCAAAAGTAAAATCACATTTTTAATTATTAAAAAGATTGACATAGTATATATTCTTTTTTAGACCTGAGTTATTTGAAAATTTGTATTCATTTAGCTGAAGAAATCTGTCACAGGCACGCACGCACACACACACACACACACACACACACGGTGGCTTTCTCTAATATTTCACTTATTTTTGTTTTATTCTCTCCTTTACTATCTTAGTCTTTACTATGGTAAACTTAGGATTTATATGTATTTTATTTGCCAAAATATTCTAAAATCTCTACATAATCTTGGGAGTGGCTGGGACACAATTATAGCAAGGTTTTTCCATTAAGAACTAGCTAATTAGAAGAAAATATTAAAAAAAAACATTGTAACTTTATAAATAAACATTGTAACATTCACCTTTTTAACTTATTTTTCAAGCCCTCATGCTGCCTTGAGCTACTGTTCCTATTCTCCGGGAATTTATAGCATATAGGAATATTCTCCTATTCTTTGTTTCTATTTCTAACTACCAATTTATACTTCAAAACACTTTCCTTTGGTCTTTGCTCCTGCCCCTACAATTAACTTATGCTTATTAGATAAGTACCACACTATAATTGCTAAATCCAACAAATTTAATCCATTCTGATATTCTTTAGAAACTGCTTCATGACAAATTACTACAGTTCTTAGTGCTTAAACAAACAACATTTATTATGTCATGGTTTCTGTGGGTTCCAAGTCTGGGCATAGTTTACCTGTGTCCTCTGATGTCTCTCACAAGGCTGCAATTGAGGTATCAGCCAAGGCTAAAAAGATCTTAATAGCCTGACTGAAAGTGGATCTGCTTCCAAGCTCATTCAACTGGTGGTCAACTGAATTGAGTTCATTGTGGACAGTTATACTGAAGGCAATGAAATCAAAGTTATCCTTTATAAAATGACCACTGTGTATCAGACACTGCTAAGGCACATAACATTAAATATTTTGCTTAAATCAATTCTATTAGATACTGTATATTGTGTATTTTATTATGGTAAATAGTATATGTGTTCATGGAATGAAAAGTAGAAAAAGCAGACAAGCAAATGCAGGTAAGAAAAATAAAATATCACTCTCTGAAAACAGTCACTGGAAGCATTCTGTTGTATGCCTGAATCTTTTTAGACATGCACTGCATTTACTTGCTTTCTTACTACTACTTGGGCCTGCCTTTTTTTCTCCAGGCTTTCTCATTTTAGAGAAATTTGTGCTATTCACAATAGCTATGTTCTTTAAAAGTCACTCTGAACACTAAATCACCAAATTCTGAAGTGTTACTGCTGAGGAAATCTAGGGTTAGGTTCTTTTGAGGCTCCAGTCACAACAACCAATACGATACATAACCTTGCTTTATATGTGCTTCTGTTTGAAGACACACTATGTAATATATACTGTTCATTAATTAATGTTGAACTCACGGCCAACAACATTGCAAATCATGCCTCAACTAAGCTTATCCAACATACTTATTTTTTCCATAAGGCACATCATAGCCTTCTTGAGTTTAGGAACATTCGATGTCACTTCAGCATATGTTTGGGGGTCATTTTAAACAACAAAAGCACCAACCAAAAGCACAGAAATGCAAAAACATGGTACTAAATAGACAGCAAAAACAACAGTAGATTATAGTAAGAGAACTTAAACAAGAAAGCCGAACATTGTTCTTTTCATACTTATTCAGCTTGGGAATGTGGACATTGGGGGAAAAATTTTTTCATGTCTTTGCATATATCCTCAAAAGACCACAAAAGCAATATGAGTTTTAATATGAGGGTTCCAAATAAATTGTAGCAAGTAGGTGAATTCATACATATAAAATCCATTAATAATGAAGATGACTGTATTAAGATTTTTCTCACTCTTTGTCAATGAAGAACAGTTATGTTGTTGTCTTGAATATTATGAAGTACAACCTGTCTGAAGACAGTGGCCATTTGCATGTTTTCTTTTCCCAATTTTCTACTGGGTACTATAGGCTAAGCCATTCTTTCCCCCTCCCTATTTTCTTATCTTATGCCATTGTATGCAGCAGGGACAGAAATGAGAAAAAAGCTTCTATTTTCTCCATTTTTCAGCCCTTACCAAGGACAAGAAATATATCTCAATCCTTCTAATTGGAGGGATTGAGAAGAAACGAAGAGTGCAGAATCTAGCAGCTTTCTCTTAGTTTTATGGGGTTCTTACATTCTTATCCAACTAGAAGATACAGTTGTCTAGTTCTGCTTGTCACTGAGTGGGTTCATTACTGGGTTCAGTAGTGTGCCCTCCAAAATTCAGGTCAACCATTGAATGCAACATTATTTGTAAATGAGATGTGAGCAGATGTAAGCAAGTCAAAATGAGGTCATACTAGAATAAGATGTGCTCTAAATCCAATACTGGTGTCCGTATAGGGAGGAGATTTGGAGACACAGAGATATGCAGGTAAGATGGCCATGTGAAGATGAAGGCAGAAACTGGTGTGGTGCAGGTCTAGTTGAGGAACACCAAAGATTGCTCACAAGCACCATAAGCCAGGAAGAGGCAAGAACGTATTCTTCCCTACAGCCTTCACAGATAACATGGCCCTGCTGACACCTTAATTTTAGATTACTAGCATCCAGTACTCTAAGAAAATAAATTTCCGTTGTTTTAAGCTACCCAGCTTGTAGTAATTCGTTAGGAAGCCCTAGGAAACTAATCCTGGAGTGAAATATTGGGAAATTAATGTAGTCCTATGCCAAGTTCTCCAAATAGCTATTATCAGGGATGCATACGTATTCCTTTGTCTTCTTTTCAAATATAAACGAGTAGGACGGTGAGGGGAAGGGTGAGCAGGTGTGTAATTTGTTGTTTCATTAAAATATCAATGTAATGTTTCCTCACTAGGAAGGCCAAATTTAGGAACATAAATATACCAGCAATTATATTTGGAAAATTTGCTGAAAAAAACTTTTTAAGATAAACAAAGAAAATCATCAAATACTTTGGAACTGTATCCTCCTAGAATTGCTTTGGTTTCTGGTTTCAAGGCTACTGCTTCAGAGTATTAATGCTGTTTATAAATATATAATGTCACTTTCCCCTAGCCTATAATCCCCATATGTGGAGGGACCATATCTATTATGCTTGCTATCGTAGCCTTTATCTCTTGAACAGTGTCAGACACATGAATATCATTCAATAAATACTTATTTAATTATAAATTATTAAATGAATGTGCAGTTCATATTAATGCTTTCAGAACACTAGGACAATGTTTTTTCAATATATCATTGGAAACCCAAACATACGTAGTCATGGCACTGGCAGCATATCTAGTAGAAGAAAGAAATAGAAAATTAGGGAAAAAATAATGCAAATGGACAATAATCTGCATATATAAAAGATTTTGTTTTTGAATACTTCAAAGTATTCAAAAGAACAACCTAATAAGTTTCTATTTTCCCCCCTTGATTGGTAAAAATGAGAAAAATAATAATACCTGAGAATAGAGAGAGCCTGAAGAAAAAGTACTAGCCCGTGTGGTAAAAAATTAAGGACAATTAATTTAAACATAATAATGCTGAGTACTAAGCAGTGCCTTACACAGAGCCGTTGTTTTATAAATAGTAACTGCCATCACTACTGGAAAAATCAAGGTACAGTGTGTCCTATGGGACAACACAGGGTTGAAAATGGGATTGGGGAATAACAATATTTACAGTCTCAGACAAAAAACTATATATGTGAGCATTTACATATACCCATTAATGAGACTAAGAAAGTTCTCGTTTTCTTATGTGTTTTATCATTATATACATATATATGTATATATATAATGACTAAGTGTTTGATATTCTGTGAATAAAGTGTGATACAAAAGGAACAAGTAAATCAACAACCTTCAGAAGGGAAGGATCTGATAAAATGATCAAAATGATTTAATAGATGAAGCCAAGTTCAGATTATTCTAGCTAATGGAATGTAGCTTTAATCAAATGCCTTGAAAGTCAAGTGGTCTCTTTAAACTAGAATGTTATTGATTTAAGTCCTACTTAAATCCAATAAAGATACAGTTGGATATTCAGGTATCTTGGTTTTACTTTGGAAAATTCTAATATAAGGGAAAATATACTTGGCTTAATATGAAGCTGTTAAAGCCTTTAAAGCCTAGAGCTAATTTTAAATGAAATAAAAATATTTGTTTCTTAAATAATCAAATATATAATTTATGGGACTGTAGAGTTAGTATCAGCATACAAGGCAAAAAAAAAAAAAAGTATAGTTTAGTAATCACTTCAATTTCTACCATAAACTCAATTCTACAGGCAATCATTGAGAACCTTCTACTCATATATTCCAAGTAGCTTAGTAAGCTCTGAAAATACAGTGTTTATGTTAATGAAATAGTATTTTAGTTCCTAGGACATAAGACTGGCTTAAAATAGTATCTTATTCAATTTCCTTTGAAATAATTTTTATTAAAAGGCTATAACTGATTTAATAATACATCAATAATACATCAATACAATTTGAAGTTCCTGTTATTATTTGAAATGCATTCATTAAGAATTTCTTTTTTGAGGGGTGCCTGGGTGGCTCAGTTGGTTAAGCATCTGCCTTTGGCTCAGGTCTGATCCCAGGGTCCTGGGATGGAGCCCCGCATGGGCCTCTCCGCTCAGCAGGGAGTCTGCTTCTCCCTTTCCCTCTGCCTCTCCTCCTGCTTGTGCTCTCTCTCTCTCATTCACTCTCACTTTCTCAAGTAAATAAATACAACCTTAAAAAATATATATATCTTTAAAAAAAGAATTTCTTTTTTGATTTTCCAATATTGCTAAGGGATAACTTAAATATTGAATTACTACCCCAGTACTACTTTCTGCCATGTTCTCATTTTTATAAATCTATTTACCTTTGTATAGTGTGCATATTTTAACTGTTTCCCTCTGTATATAGGATGATATCACGAGAGAATTTGGGGTAGATATTTCTTTTTACCTCCCTATTTATATACAGATCAGTAAACATGGATTTAGAGGACTATCACCATGGTAATATTAAGAAGATTAACAGTAAGAGTATATATGTGAGTACTTGCAATTAAAATATCTGTTCTAACACTCTGGAAATTGAGGTATTTGGTAGAAGTATGAACATTGTCTACACAATTATACTGATATGCGAACAAAGAGGAAATTATTTTTCCCTTGTTTTCAAAAGGGAAAATGTGTACTTCATGAAATAAATTATTATGCATTCAAAAGAAGAGCCCTCTAAAACTACTTCAAAATATGTGCTTTTCTTGGGACAAGTCTAAAGTAGACACTGGGGACACAAATGCATTTGAAACATTTCATTTCTACATTACTTATATAGTCTCTGTTATTGCAGCTTCTCTCATAGTTAAAGAAGAAATGGGGCACTGAACTTTGTGTCAACAAAAGGGAATAGAAAAACAACCCCCAAACTCAATACTGTTTAGTCCAATTTATGAAGTGATTTGAGGCAGGTAATTCAGATACTGGAAAAACTGCCTTTCACTTAAGTACCAAAAAATCTAATTTAATGCAGTTGATATCTTCATTCCAGCCAAGAAAGCTGTTTCATCTTCATTTTAGTCTAGGTTGCTACTATATGAAGTGACAGGGGATTTACATGCTCTGGCTATATATTTATTTTTTTCAAAAGAGCTGAGATGCCATCATTTTTCAATTTCATTTGCCATTTCATTGCTTATTCTAGGAAGGCTCTAAGTGTGAAATGGACATGGTGATCTAATTATTTTAAATTAACTCAACTTCACAAAGAGGAAATGATGATTCGTTAAATAATTAGCACATGTCTAAAAATTGACACTGTTAACATGGCTCCCACCTGATATTTTAAATAAAGTGAAAATATTTATTCAAACCCATTCGATGAATGCCTTTAAATAATTGCTACTAAGATTTGAATGCCAGATCTTTTTAACATCTTTCTTCTCTCTTCTGCTTTGTAACTGGGTATTTCTGTTTCTCTATCTACCTACCTACTTAACATTATAACCTACATCTCTCATTTAAAAGATCATTTAATACTAAAATACTGAAACACAAGACTAATGAATAGTAGAAACAAGAAATTTAAGTATAATATAGATAAGCAAGATCTTTCAACACATGCTAGAATCAAAAGTGAGACTTCATCTGAGGAAAAAAGTCAGATCATTCAAATGAAAGATGTAGGAGAATGAGAAATGGACTTTACAAGTATGAGATGTAGCTGTAAAACAATGATACAATTATACTTATTACTTGCTTTCTATCAATTTTAATACATTCACAGCTTGTTCATAAATTATTTATTTGGATCTTTTCTCACATGAAATGCTAACTTTGTAATACATCTTGCATCTATTCCTTTTTTGCCAATGTGGTCCAGGCCCGCATGCCTTGTAATTATGCTAGATTCATCTCAAATGGTTTTCCTGTCAAACAATTCATCTATGCAGAATTAACTTATTACTTTTCTCTGGAATAATTACATTTTTCCACAAATCACCCTTATCAATATCCTACAACCAGCCCAAAGTTACTAGATAAAATGTAAACTAAATTAGATTAGAATTCAAGTAATTTTATAATCTAATCAATCTAGTCCTGATTAATATTATCAAGAGTTTTCTGTTCTTATTTTCAGATATTAGTTTCAGAGGCCATCTTTCAAATCTAGAAATGTAAATGTATATGAAGTATATAAAGTCAAAATCCTATATGTTCTAAAAAATGTCCCAGAAATCTAAGATAATACATATATGTAACTGGGTGCCAACTATCAAAAGAAGCAAATGACAACAACAAAACTCTACAGTCCACGTATTCTGATAGAACTCTCTGATGTTCACTGCCTGTTTTAGGATGTTTACTCTTCTATATCATCATCACTATGTTCAGTTCACTATTGGGATAAAACGTGCTGCTTTGTTTCCTGGTTTTGATATCAGTTTTTCTTTTTTACTCCTGGACATGTGATTCTTATTGAATTAGACAATCTTTGTCAACACCATTACCTGTGAGTGTCAAAAAAACTCCAGATTTAATTTCCTCCATGTCTGTCCTATACAGTTTTAACAAAAGTTGTCCACAACTCCCAAATGATGAGATCAATCAGTATGGTGATATGATTGCTAAAAAAAGATGCTACACATATCAAATATCAAAATAAAATAGATGATATCCCAATAAGTTTGAAGAGTGAGATAAAATACATATTTAAAGAGACTTGTGGGGATGAAAAAGTACAGCATAGGGAATATAGTCAATAATATTGTAATATACTTATCATGATGAGCATTTTCTAATGTGTATAATTGTTGGATCACTATATTGTACATCTGGAAATAATTTAATATATGTCAACTATGTTTCAATTATTTTATTTTTAAATACGAGATTAGGTCATAGAAAAAGATCATGTGAGGACATAGGTAGAAAGTGGCCACCTACAAGTCAAGGGGAGTGGGCTCAGAAGAAACCAACTCTTCTGACATCTCAATCTCAGACTTCTAGCCTCCAGAACTTCAAGAAAATAAATTTCTTTTGTTTAAAAAGGGGGGGGTGGATTTGCTTCACACTGAAAGAAAATGAAAATGAAGAATTTCAAGGCATCTGACCCAGCCTATTACCAGGGCCCAATACATTATATTGTGAGTCTGACATGCTCAGGCGGGCACTACTTGTGCATAGACAATACTACCAAAACAGTTTCTGAGATTCTGTAGAATCCAGTTGTGACAACTATGCTATGAAATGAACATAATTTCAAGCTCAAATATAAATAAAAGTGAAAATAAGTATTATTCATTGTTGAGATTGAGCTAGATTTACTCAAACCCCTTCTGTCGATATCTGGATTGGTCCTGGGTTGAAGACTCAGAGTAAAATGCCGGAGTTTCAGGGGGGAAAAAAAAAAAAAAAAAATATATATATATATATATATATATATACACACATATATATGCAATGAAATATATATTTAAAAACTTGTAAGGTAGAGATTTTTATTTCTTCAGTCCACTCTAGTTAATACACATACTTTAACTTTCTGAGGTTTCCACATCGATAGATACACGAGAGAGTTGTCTAGTCTCTCCATAGCTCCAGCCGTTATGTTTACATGGGCCTCTTTGCTACCTACCTTGAACAAGGTGATAAATTTAAAAAATGTGATTCTGATTATGAATTTAACTAGTCTGGATTTTTCTTTCTTTACAATGCAGATATTAGACCTGATCTTTGTTGTACTTTGAGAGGAGGGTTTTATGTGCCAAGTTTGATACAGTAATTGAGCATAAGACTTCTGAAGTTGAACCATTTACATTTAAATCCTAACTCCAACTATTCTAAACCTCTGGCCTTGAACAAAATCTCTAACTTCCTTAAATCTATAGGTCTTCATCTCTAAAATGGGAATCATTGTATCTACCAAATATATTTTCTATGTGGGTTAAGTATAAATTATTTGTAACATAATAATTGTTCATGATATGAATCCTTTTATTTTCTTGCTTTGTTCCATTCTCATACTTTGGTTATATGACTGCTCTATGATTAGTATTTATTAGTAACTTCTCAAATTAGTTAAATTCTAGCAACTATAAAATAAGATGTTAAGTTCTCACCTGTTAAGGGGAATCTCCTCCTTTGACTGCTTTTGTTTGTGTGTGTTTTTTCTCTGTTTTTTTGCATAAAGTGATTATTTTTCAAGCCTACATTGTTTTGCCATTAAAACTTATGAAATGAAGCACCAGAGAACTGGCTTTTCATCTGCTTGAAACTCAATTTCTTTATAAGTAAATAGGGCTGAGGAGGGGTAAGAGTACCAAACTTCAGGTTTGTTGAAAAGACTACACGCAAAGTACAGAGAAGAGTGCTTTACCTGGTGTATGTTAAGGAAATCATAGAATCATTATTAAAATATTGAATGACTACAGCATTTAAGAAGCCTAAATATATATTCTGAGAAAATTAAAAGCCCACCAAAAACATATTTGGTTTTCCAAAGACATTTTGCATAAGCAATTCTTACTGTATTAAAATATTTGTTCATCAAATATAAAAAGGTATTATGATTTTACAATTAATAATTATTTGCATAATGGAGACAGAGCTGTCATTTATAATACAGAGCTCATCTATGACCTCAGGTGTTCTGTAAAAATGGTTAATTCTGCATATTTTAAGAAATTAATTTTTTAAGATTTTATTTATTTATTTGAGAGAGAGAGCACAAGCTGGGGGAGGAGCAGGGGGAGGGAGAAGCAGACTCCCCGCTGAGCAGGGAGCCTGAAGCCCAAAGCAGGGTTCAATCCCAGGACCCTGGGGTCATAACCCTAGTGAAGGCAGATGCTTAACCAACTGAGCCACCCAGGGGCCCCAGAAATTAATTTTTTTAAAGATTTTATTTATTTATTTGAGAAAGAGAGAGAGAGAGACAAAGAGAGAGAGAGAGAAAGCATGAGGAGGGGGAGAGGCAAAGGGAGAAGCAGGCTCCCTGCCCAGCACCCCATAAAATTTCTGAAAAACATTAAGATTTGACACTAAACACATCAACCTTCTCAAAGTTGACTTTATACGAATATAAAAACATATAAATCATGCCTGTAATTATTTTCAGTATTCATCACTTAAAAACCTCAAGAATCCCAACCTTTTAAAAAAATAAGTAAAGGGGTGCCTGGGTGGTTCAGTTGGTTAAACATCTGCCTTAGGCTCAGGTCATGATCCCAGGGTCCTGTGATCGAGCCCCTGCATTGGGCTACCTGCTTGGTGGGAGCCTGCTTCTCCCTCTCCTCTACTGTTCCCCCAGCTTGTGCTCTCTCTGTCAAATAAATAAATAAAGTCTTAAAAAAATAAAAAATAAAAAAATAAGTAAGAAAGCTAGGTCTACCTACCTAGTAAAGATGTAGTTTAAAATAAAAAATAAACCTGATGTAACGTTCTTAAATGACTCTGCTTCCCCCAAAAAAGATAAGAAACTTGAATAAAGAATATATGAGTTTTTTGTGTGTTCCTGATCTGATAGCAAAAGTTCTCTGGTTAGTACACATCAGTTTTTACTTTAAGTTAGATGATGGGTGTCACCATAATCTGGTCAATACTTGGTTCTCCTGAGGTCTTTTGCTAGCCCTTGTTACTATTACTATTTACATTTTAAAAGTAAAGAAATTAGATTCCAATAACTAATTTTTCCTTGATCATCCTAGACGTAAACAGAAAAACTTGAGTTCAAGTAAGGAAGCTTGACTTTAGAGTTGGTGCTTTCCCTACAGTGTATTACAGAGTTATCAATGCCATCCTTGCATATTTATAGTGTAGAATACTGAAAAAATAAGTACTTTGAGTTGCAACTTAATAAAAAATGTGCATTAATTCTCCAAATAAAGGAGTGCTCGCTTAAAACTATTATGCTTAAAATGATTTTGCTTCTTTAATCAAGTTAAGCAGGAAAACATTGACTTGAATTTGGCATATTTAAAAAAGAGATTCCTTTCCTAGTATATACTTTGGTTTCCTAGTTAATATGTGGATCGATAAAGATTAGATGTTACAATGTGTTTTTGATGAGAAATATACTACCAGCTTCAAGAAAACTCAAGAGCTAGAATAAAAATTATTTTTCATTTATTCAACTTTTTTCTACTTTATGTATTAAATGAGAAGTATTTATTTTCAGACATCTGTGAGAGTACACTCTTTCAAGATGATTATGAAACTTCAGACTCCTTTGTGTTATAAAAAATGTCATAATCAAAACTATTATGAGATCAAAGATCAAATTTTGAGAACTCTAATTAAACCAGTGAGCCTGATGTATCATTGGGATATCCAAGGCACATTTCACGGGTGCTTCAAGCAATTTATTTATCCATCTGAATTTTTATGAAAATAATATGAGTCTCTATATCATATCTTAGAAACACTTCAATTTCAGAGATGTTCAAAATTTTCCTGAGGTGTTGATGACTGCTTCAGGTTCAAAGTGCTTTTTGCTATTGGCTGACCAAAGGAATTTCAAACTTTGAAGTTAAAGCTTTGGCACTATTCTGATAGTGTTCAAGATCAAAAAGGAGGCAGAGTGTAAAATGATAGAAAGTCACTTTCAGAATATTTTCACTTTGACTTATAATTTTATTATTATAAATATAAGTCATCACTTAACTAGATTTGTATAAAAAAGTAAATGTACAATGTGCTCCAATTTCTAGAATTGATTTCAATAGTAGTATCCCAGTTTTGCATCCCAAATAATCTTAAGAAGATTGTTGGATTTCACAATGCATGTAGACAAAAGTTCACTTCCTGAGGTGAAGCACAGCATTAAAACACTCTTAGGTCATTGTCATTGTTTTTTTTGCTAGAGAGACTGTCAATGATACAATGATACTAAAATCTTCTCTCTCATACACAACACATACACACAAACAAAACACACTAATACACACAGTTTCTCTCTCTTTTAGGAAAATAAAATTTAAATGTGCAAAGTAGACAGCTCTAAATTCAACTTGCAAAAAAATCCATGTTAATATGCATGTAAGAAGGATCACTTTGAAAGATTGTGTGGCTAATATTTTCTCATTTTGAGCTCTAATACTGCTTATTTTTCCTCAAAGTTTTCTGCTGTGCTACTTGTGCTTACTGAATACACCTGTATCAAGCACTAATCCCCCCCCCCAAAAAAAATCATCTTTGCTTATAATGTACAAACTCTGTATTTAGTTTTGGCAATAGACAAAAATGTAAACATGACATTGTTAATTGTTATGTTTCTTGACATGGGACAATTTAAAAAATGGTTAATTCTGTAAAAGTAGTCAGCTTCTGTTAATCAAAACTATGCTTCTCAGTTCTCTATAACTCTGTTTTCATAAACAGAGAAGCACAATGCTGAAAGAATACATTAGATTTTGAGCTGTCTGAAGTGATTATCTATTTACCTATTGTTTTTCTCAATCAAAAACAGAGTGTGACTCATGCCCAGAGGATTGGACAGACATTTAAATGAATTAACTCCAGTGGGGTATACTAATGGGAGAACATATGAATTGCCATGGGGATGGTATATATGTGTCTGAATGTGGTGTTTAGGGAAGTTATATTAAGGAGATGGCCTTAGTAATGATTCTTCAAAATAAAGACATTATTAGCACTAAAGAAAGACATCAGATGCGTTCTAGTCATGAACTTATGATAAAATAAATTTGGGCATTTGCAGTATACTGTGCATGTAGGATAGGTGCAAAGTAGGCAAGAAAACATATTTGAAGAATGATTATTTCATTGTAACTGCCTAAGTAGTGGAAAAATTAGCTGCTTATTGAAGCATGCATAAACATTACTGTATCCATCCAAGAAGAAGAAGAAGAAGAAGAAGAAGAAGAAGAAGAAGAAGAAGGAAAGCTCAATACATTTAAAACATCACGTTTACTTTAATTCCAAAACTTGATAAAGAGTGAAGAACAAAAATAAATGAAAAGGGCTCTCTATTCTATTCCATTGATCTATGTGTCTGTTTTTGTGCCAGTACCATACTGTCTTGATGATGACAGCTTTGTAATAGAGCTTGAAGTCTGGAATTGTGATGCCGCCAGCTTTGCTTTTCTTTTTCAACATTCCTCTGGCTATTTGGGGTCTTTTCTGGTTCCACACAAATTTTAGGATTATTTGTTCCATTTCTTTGAAAAAAGGGGATGGTATTTTGATGGGGATTGCATTAAATGTGTAGATTGCTCTAGGTAGCATTGTCATCTTCATAATATTTGTTCTTCCAATCCATGAGCATGGAACATTTTTCCATTTCTTTGCGTCTTCCTCAATTTCTTTCATGAGTATTCTATAGTTTTCTGAGTACAGATTCTTTGCCTCTTTGGTTAGATTTATTCCTAGGTATCTTATGGTTTTGGGTGCAATTGTAAATGGGATCGACTCCTTAATTTCTCTTTCTTCTGTCTTGTTGTTGGTGTATGGGAACGCCACAGATTTCTGTGCATTGATTTTATATCCTGCCACTTTACTGAATTTCTGTATGAGTTCTAGCAGTTTTGGCGTGGAGTCTTTTGGGTTTTCCACATAAAGTATCATATCATCTGTAAAGAGTGAGAGTTTGACTTCTTCTTTGCCAATTCGGATGCCTTTGATTTCTTTTTGTTGTCTGATTGCTGTGGATAGGACTTCTAATACTATGTTGAATAGCAGTGATGATAGTGGACATCCCTGCCGTGTTCCTGACCTTAGGGGGAAAGCTCTCAGTTTTTCCCCATTGAGAATGATACTCACTGTGGGTTTTTCATAGATGGCTTTTATGATATTGAGGTATGTACCCTCTATGCCTATACTCTGAAGAGTTTTGATCAAGAAAGGATGCTGTGCTTTGTCAAATGCCTTTTCTGCATCTATTGAGAGGATCATATGCTTCTTGTTCTTTCTTTTATTAATGTATTGTATCACATTGATTGATTTGCGGATGTTGAACCAACCTTGCAACCCAGGGATAAATCCCACTTGGTTGTGGTGAATAATCCTTTTAATGTTCTGTTGGATCCCAGAAATGAAACCTCAACTCTATGGTCAACTAATTTTCGAAAGGAGATTAAAAGCAGGAAAGAATGTCCAACGGAAAAAAAATAGTCTCTTCAACAAATGGTGTTGGGAAAATTGGAAAACCACATGCAGAAGAATGAAACTGGACCATTTCCTTACACCACACACAAAAATACTCCAAACGGTTGAAAGACCTCAGTGTGAGACAGGAGTCCATCAAAATCCTAGAGGAGAGCACAGGCAGCTACTTCTTTGACCTCAGCCGCAGCAACTTCTTCTTAGAAACATCGCCAAAGGCAAGGGAAGCAAGGGCAAAAATGAACTATTGGGACTTCATCAAGATAAAAAGCTTTTGCAAAGCAAAGGAAGCAGTCAACAAAACCAAAAGACAACCGACAGAATGGGAGAAGATATTTGCAAATGACATGTCAGATAAAGAGCTAGTATCCAAAATCTATAAAGAACTTATCAAACTCAACACCCAAAGAACAAATAACCAATCAAGAAATGGGCAGAAGACATGAACAGACATTTTTCCAAAGAAGACATCCAAATGGCCAACAGACACATGAAAAAGTGCTCAATATCGCTTGGCATCAGGGAAATCCAAATCAAAACCTCAATGAGATACCACCTCACACCAGTCAGAATGGCTAAACTTAAGAAGTCAGGAAATGACAGATGTTGGCAAGGATGTGGAGAAAGGGGAACCCTCCTACACTATTGGTGGGAATGCAAGGTGGTACAGCCACTCTGGAAAACAGTATGGAGGTTCCTCAAAAAGTTGAAAATAGAGCTACCATATGATCCAGGAATTGCACTACTGGGTATTTACCCCAAAGATAAAAATGTAGGGATCCGAAGGGGTACATGCACCCCGATGTTTATAGCAGCAATGTCCACAATGGCCAAACTGTGGAAAGAGCCAAGATGTCCACCGATAGATGAATAGATAAAGAAGATGTGGTATATATATACAATGGAATATTATGCAGCCATCAAAAGGAATGAAATCTTGCCATTTGCAATGACATGGATGGAACTGGAGGGTATTATGCTGAGCGAAATAAGTCAATCAGAGAAAGACATGTATCATATGGCCTCACTGATATGAGGAATTCTTAATCTCAGGAAACAAACTGAGGGTTGCTGGAGTGGTGGGGGGTCGGAGGGATGGGGTGGCTGGGTGACAGACATTGGGGAGGGTATGTGCTATGGTGAGCGCTGTGAATTGTGTGAGACTGATGAATCACAGACCTGTACCTCTGAAACAAATAATACATTATATGTTAAAGAAAAAAAAAGAAGAAGTAGAAGAAGGTAGCAGGAAGGGAAAAATGAAGGGGGAGAAGTCAGAGGGGGAGATAAACCATGAAAGACTATGGACTCTGAGAAACAAACTGAGGGTTCTAGTGGGAGGGGGGTGGGGGGATAGGTTAGTCTGGTGATGGGTATTAAAGAGGGCATGTATTGAATGGAGCACTGGGTGTTATACGCAAACAATGAATCATGGAACACTACATCAAAAACTAATGATGTAATGTATGGTGATTAAGGTAACATAAAAAAAAAAAAAGAAAGAGAGAAATGAAAAGGGAATTCCAGTCCATCTGACTTATGGAAAAGTTCTTTTTTTTTTTTTTATGGAAAAGTTCTAATTAAATTTTAGCAAATCAAATATTACAATGTAGCAAAAAGAAAAAAAAAAAACCTTAGGAATTCATCAATATGATTGACTGCATACACCAATTGAAGGAATAAAACAGTATGATCCTATCTGTGGAGGTTAGCAAAATCCAACTACAATTCCTAAATATCAAAATAAAATAATAGAAATAAATAGAATACAGTTACTTAACAGTTATTTTCTCTCAGGATGCTGACAATGCTATTCCACTGACTTTGAACTGCCATTGTTGATGTGAGAAGTTACCCATGGGTCTGTCATTCTAAGTGATCAGTCTTTTCTTTCTGGTTGTCTTTATCTTTGTTTCTCTAAAGTTTCACTACTATGTATGTCCAGGTTTGCTTTTATTTTAATTTACTTTTTTTTTCAGGTTCATGGAACTTATTTGGTACAATCAGAATGTCCTAGGTTTTAGAGAACTTTCAGTCATCACCAGAATGCATATTTCTTTCTTTCTCATTATTTGTATTACCTCTAAAGGAACATCAACACAATATGCATTGGACTTTCCATTCTATCATCAATGACTCAATGTCTTACTGTTTCCTATCTCTGTTGCATCATCACATGGTCTAGATAATTTCTTTGCATCTATTTTTCATGCTCTAATTCTCTCTTCTGCTGACTTTCATCCGTTAACTCTTCCATTGAGTTTTATATTTCAATTATAACAATTTTTTTCTAAAAGTTTTAAATGGATTTTTTTCATACGCATTGTTAACTCTTGTTTCCTGCTCAATTTTTAAAGCCGTTCTTTCATTAAATATATATGTGTGTGTGTGTATTATTTTATAATGCTTATTTTATAATCTTTGTTGGATACTCTATATAACTAAGATGTTGTGGAACTCATTCTTCTGCCTGACATATATCCTAATGTACTTGCATGCCTTGTTTCCATATTGATTTTGTGATTTTGACAATGAACTGAAGTTCTTTTCCTTCAGGAAAAAAAAAAAAAAATGCGCATTCCGTTCTACCAGTCATTTGAAGCACTTCTAACCCAGGAATCTCTTCATTTAAATTCTACTCATGGTGGGGGGTGGGGTAAGACCATAAGGTAAGGATAGATTTAGAACACAAAATCATGTGAGGACTGATTTGTGGTTATAAATTGTCCTGGAGGATGCTATCTCCACCATCAATCTATACAGAACTATCACGATGGGAAAGAGTTCTTCTTATCCTTATATTTTGGATTCACTTTTCATTTAAATTTACAAAGGGTATATTCCATTGAATCCTAATTTTTATTCATTTCCAATTAGATTTCCAAACTTTTCTTTCCAGACTTTTAGATTTTTACTTTTTTTTTATATTAGCTAGTCAAATATACTGACGTAAATTGAAGCATGCATTTCAAGTAATTCTGATCTTAAATATTTAACTGGATTCTTTGGTGTGTATTTGTTTATAGTTGAATTTGAATTTTTTGGGGGGAGAAATTGTCCTTTATTAGTTTATTATTTTATTTTATCCTTAATGTTTTGAACACAAAATTCCTATGTATGTAAATGCAATGTATATTTCTATGTTCCATTTGTAGTTTTCTCTTAATATTTATTTTTTCTTTATGTCAATGTTATTTAAGCAATTTGCTTCTCACAAATATTCCATACTTGGGTTTTATTTTATTATGAGTATCAGAAGCAACTCAAATAATTGAAGTTTCTTATTAGAATTTAATCTTCTCTCTTATCCAAGAAGTGTGTAAATCCAGGACTTCGATTTGGTCAGAGTGCCAGGCTTATTCAGCCATGTTGCTCTACCATATTTGGCTTCCATCCCCAAGACCATGTTAGGTTCTAAAAATGTTTTCAGAGCTCAAGCAATGATATTTATATTCAACCAGTAAGAAATTAAAAATGACATTTTAATGCCCCTTTCGTTTAAGGTCAGTTCCTCCAAAGTTCCCAAACTATATCTTCTTATATTCCTTTGTCAAAATTTAATAACATAGCCACACCCACCTGGTGTAAGCCAGAAATATTTAATCTTAATAACTGCCAAGTCTTCTGAGCTACAACCAAAATATATATAATGACATGGTTTGGAGTTTTTACATTTCTTCAATCTGCCAAGGCCCAAACTACATATTTAGCCACCAAGCATGCTTCCTTTAGCAAACTTTCATTCCATTCTATCTCTACTTGAAACTGACCATCTAATTCTAGCTCAATTCTTCTTCTTGAAGGATTAGAAGTGGCAAAAAATGGACAACCAAGACCAATGTTATTATTTTTCAACTATTCCCACTAATGCTGCTTTGGACTCTATCCAAAACTGTAATAATACAACTTACATTATATAATAAGCATCATCAGATTGCCAGTCTGCAATATGTAAGCACTTCATATTATAACCTGTCTTCTCTTATTATTCCAAAGTGACATGTTTTTGGTTCTGTCATGTACAGTACTCTTATAAATTCTGTTTTTTTTTTTTTTCTGTTGTAATTAGAGTCACATGAGAGTCTCAAAACATATAAAATAACAAGATTTTAAATAAGATAGACATTTACTTTTCCCTGATATTGAAAAAGGCTGAAAGTAGGCATGTTGGTACTAGTATGTCCCCACAATTCCACAGGGATACAGACTGTTTTAACCTTGTTTCTCCACTTGGCAAAAAGTTTCCATTGCAAAAAGCTGGCAGATTTCCATTCACTACATCCACACTCCACTTGGGATGAGGAACGAATACTCTTTAATGCTAAGGATACTGTCTGGGATTTAGAGACTGCTTCTGCTTGTCTATCTGGGAAGGTAAGAGTTAAGAATCCCATCTACATTCAAGGAAGGCGGTGACCTGTTTTAAGGTCCTTTTAGGCATGTTAATCACAGACTTCCTGGCAAGTAAACTAATAATATTTGCTAGGAGCAGAGTCTGTATCTATGGGACACATTTAGCAGGAGATACTTAGCAGTTTGTTTAGGTTTATAAGAAACAAACATAAAATCTATGGATCTATGGGGAATGGCTCCCTAAAAAATATCACTGAAGCTCTATCACTATATGAATATAAAATGGAAATGTTTCATAACTGAAATGACTCTTCTGTGTAGGATTTGTAGTTGCACGTATCACTTGATACCTCACATTTAAGTCAGGACAGAACAAGTCTGATGCAATAAGAAACAGCCTGGGTAGTCCATTGGAAGTCCTGGACCAGTTTTTATAATGCCTTGTGATTACTTGAGTACTTGAAATTACTAGTAAAGCTTAATACTGGGTAAGATCTGAGGCTAATTTGCCAAACCAATACATTATAGTATCTCATTCTTGTTGGCCAGTCTTAGTCACATATGAATACAAGTTAGGCAAAAGTATACTTCTATTCTGAAAAACCATGTTCCCAGCTCAACATGAGGAATTCTGATTTTAATTTAAAAAGGAGATGACTACTGGAGGACAACTAGGAATCACTGTCACTTACTTTTAAATTTATATCCTATACAAACTTTCATAAATATGCACCAAAAGACAAGTATGAAAATGTTCACACACTGAACTGACATTTTTTAGAATCCTAAATAATAGTGAAAAAAGTTGCCTTTGTTTGTTTCACCCCTGCACGGTAACATCAGCAACAGCTGCAGAGGTAGAAAGTGCAAAACCTGGTCCTTAGCCCTATGATCACTGGGATTAGGGATGTCAGCAGATCCTTCCAGAGAGCCTGGGTGGCTCAGTTGGTTAAGCAACTGCCTTCGGCTCAGGTCATGATCCTGCAGTCCTGGGGTCGAGTCCTGCATCGGGCTCCCTGCTCCATGGGGAGTCTGCTTCTCCCTCTGACCCTCCCCCTCCTCATGCTCGCTCTCTCTCTCTCAAATAAATAAATAAAATCTTTAAAAAAATAAAAATATACCTGGCTGACTTAATGTCATCTGTTGTTATTTCTGAGAGTTAGAACTGGGATTTTTTTTCTTTTTAGAATTAGGATTTTTAAATACCATTTTGTTGGTTTCCTAATTCTATAGGGTTTCCTACACTGCCTTAATTCTTTAAATAATTACATAATTTTAAAATAAGATTTTTTCTGGATCTCTTTAAAAAATAAAAGTGTGGGGACTCCTGGGTGGCTCAGTTGGTTAAGCATCTGCCTTCGGCTCAGGTCATGATCCCAGGGTCCTGGATCGAGTCCTACATTGGGCTCCTTGTTCTGCAGGGAGCCTGCTTCTCCCTTTGCATTGTGTATGCTCTCTCTCTCTCTCTCCAATAAATAAAATCTTAAAAAACAATCAAATAAAACTGTATACCCTATGAAAGCACAGATTTAAGATAATTTCCCTGAGGAGAATAGCCCTAACCCCAGGCCTACAAGACATTCTGGAGATACAATGTTTTACCTCATAATTTGTTAGAAATTTGACAGAATTAAACATTATTTTTGAAGAATTTTTCTTATATACATTATACTTTTCTATGCAAATAACTTATCAAAAAGAACTATACTTCAAATTAAGCATAGCATGTCACATTGAACCTTTCTTGCAAAAAAATAAACACTTCTGTATCAATATCTATAGATACATTCACAAGACAATACAATGTTAAAATCCACAGATACATTCACAAGACAATATGTTAAAATACAATCCTGCTAGCATAGATTTCTGTTTAAATCACAATGATTCTAAAGTCAACACAATCCAGATTATCTATTAAATCTGTTTTGCATTCAGCGAGCGCCTTTACAATCACTTTGTAAAATGCACTTCAGAAAGAAGGTAAATTTTCCATCAATTAACTACAGATTCTATATGCCTTAAAGATCAAAGGCTTATCTGCACTTATACCTAGACAGAACGTAACAGCTGAAACTTAATATTCTCTCTCCATGTTTAACCAGTGCATATGCATAGCAATGGGAAGTGTCTGAATTCTCTGCACACAATTTTAGTAGCTAAGGTGAATTGGCTCTCCTGTTTTCTGTGGCTCAAATTAATAACTAAGAGAGTTCTTCAAAATACAATATGATTAGTCATCCTTAATCAACTGAATAAATTGATTAATAAGAATCTGCCCAGTGATCACTCTCTAGAGAAGTACATTAATCTATATATACACTTGAGACTTCTACCCAGGGAGAGGTCACTTTATACTGTTGCAAGGCTGCCATGTTAAGTGCATCCCAGGCAGGATAAACATCCATCTTGCTTCATGAAATGATAGTTCAGGTCCCTGGATAACTTAGAAGATTGCAAGCCCAGTATGAGTATGTGAGAGACTTTCAAAATTAAAGCAAAATGAGGAGGCTATCAAATGCTTAACATTTCTTCTTAGTCAGGATGCTAGCTTATACTGAAATGAATTGTTCCTTTTCAAAAGCAGCAGGCTAAGTATATAACAAATAAAATGCATTTTTATTAAATTCTCTTTAAGTATTTTATATTATAAAACAATACTTATAATCTAAAGTACAAAGGTATTTAGGCAGGCAGCCATGTAATATGTCAAAGTTAAGCTACAAAAAAAATTTTTTAAAGAGAAAAAAAATGTTTTACTCTTTAAGTCATCTGTCACAATACAACAATCTTATAAATATGGTGCACTCGAGTTTAAAAGCCGTAAGATTTAAATCAGTTCATATTAAACAATGAGAAAGAAAACATAAATCTTCAACAGGGTACTCAGAAATGTACTAAAACCACAATGTCCTTGGGACAACTCATACTGAAAGACACAGTGCTGTACATCTAAAGTCACAGCCACAGCCACAGCCTGCATATAAGGTAAGTTTTGCACTCATTCTGCACTACACCTCAAGTCCAGCCCTCGTCCCTGCATTTTTAAAATAATCAATTCTATAGGACCTAGAGAAAGTGAAAGCCATATAGCCCCAATTTCTCACTGGACTTTCAGGCAGTCCTCAGGTGTAGTTTCTGCATTTTTGAAGCTGGGAGAGAGAGAGAAGAAAGAAAAGAAGAAAGAGAGAAAGAGAGAAAGAGAGAAAGAGAGAAAGAAAGAAAGAAAGAAAGAAAGAAAGAAAGAAAGAAAGAGAAAGAAAGAAAGAGAGAGAAAGAGAGAAGGAGAGAAAGACAATATTTTTATGATGCTTGTAGCCTGACTTTCAGCAATTTGCTGTTTCCACTCTGAGATGTTACCAATAACACAATTATATATAAACCATCATACCCTAATAGGTGTCATTTTCCCCATTTTCACAAATGAGAAACATGGGATTGAGGTAGAGAACCTTGCTTAGGATGATTCAGGTGGTAAACAACACAAGCATATTCTGCTTTAAAGCTCTTGCACTTATAACTATTACAAGTAGAATTGACCAAAAAATGAGTGTGCTTCACGTGGCATAACTAGATATGACTGTAGTGGGACAGACTATTCCATCATCTGTGTATCTGATGAGGTGTTTTATTTCACATGAACAAAAGACCTGAGTCTTTGTTTCAGAATTCAGATTGGAAGCCAGTTTTATATTCTCTACATTGATGTAATATTTACATTTTAAGAACAGATGAGAAAGCCAAGAGACAGCTTGCAACTACATAAAAGAAAAGAACATAAGATATAACCATGGGAAATGTCCAAATTTGACCATAAAGGTGTCTATCTAAGAATGAAAACCAAGAGATAAAACCATGTGCCACAAAACCAAATTAAGGGAAACCAAAGTGTTAAAGATGCATTAAAGATAGAAAAGGGAACTCCCAGATATCAAAGACAAGGGTGGAGATGATACCAGGCCAAATATGGATTACTCAAGTTGAAACTAGAGAGCAAGTATGGGGTCAAGGAGGGATTCTTTTGGATAACTGAGAGGCAAGAGAAAATATGATAAAATTTGCTATTTGTAGAAAATATCTCAGATAGTAAATGTAATGGAAATAATGGTAAGGAGAGACTTGGGATAGACAGACCTGAAAGAAAACAAACAAACAAAAGATTCCATTCATTCAGGTGACAGATAATGAAGATCTGAAATAAAATAATGTATGTACAGAAGAAAAACTGAGTTTTAAAAGTACTTTAGATTATCCAATGTAAGATTTGGTTTGGGCTTCTACAAATAATCTCATAATTTTAAATTAAGAGACATGGCTCCTGCATCCCACTTTATCCTCCAACATTGATGCAAACACTGACACAATAATGGTTATGCATGTTAGTAGCATAATGACTGGGGAGATTCAGAAATTAACTTACATGGACATGATAATAAAGGTTCTAAAATACAATATATGAGGACAGACATATAGAAGAAAGTGATTCATAAGAGATTAAATTTATGCATGGCTTATTATTACATTCCAAAACTAATTACACACACATACACACACACACACTTTCTCATATGCAAACCTAATATCATTTCTAATAACTGTAAACCAATGGGACCAGAAGAAGACCTAAGAAGAAACAAGTAACATTATAGTAAAGTCCTCATAGTGGAACATAACAAGATTCTGAACTCCTCTGTCTCTTCTTCCAACTTTGGTCGTTGTCACAAATGAAGCAACAATGCTATAAATCTAGTCAAAAGAATATATGAACCAGGCAATTTTAATTATAGTTATATACCTAATATAAATGTATTAGGTATATCAGTTACAACTGTGTGCTAAGGAAATATATAAGAATGTTCAAAGAATTACTATTTATAACAGTCCCAGACTGCAAACTATCCAAATGCCCATCAACAATAGAATGAATAAAAGTGTTATATTCATCTAACAGATGATAGAAGACAATGAGAATGAGTGAAATACAGAAATGTACAACACATTAAATATTCATTTAATTCATTTAATTCATTTAGAAGCTTAATGTTGAGCAAAATAAGTTAGAGATAAAAGAGTACTTACTGTATACAGACACATGATATATATATATATCCAGTTTTATTTATTTGTGTGTGTGTGTGTTTATTTAAAGTACAAGGCAAACAAATGGTTACCTGCAGTGATGTAATAGGTGGAAAGATACCTGATGGAGTTTCTGAGGTGCTGATAAATTTATATATCTTAATATGTGGAGTGGTTTCATGGTAGTTACATTCTATATGGCAATTCATCAAGTAATACTTGTAATTTATACACTTTCCCATATGTATGTTATACACCAATTATATTAATCCACTAGGGCTGCCCTAACAAAACACTGTAGAGTGGGTGTTTCTAAGCACAGCATATGCTTAAAACTTATTTTCTCACAATTATGGAGGCTAGAAGTCCAAGATCAAGGTGTCAGCAGGCTTGGTTTCTCTCTCTTTGCTTACAGAAGGCTGCCTTCTCACTCTGTCCTGCACATTTCCTGTATCTTTTCCTCCTCTTATAAGGACACCAGTCCTATTGGATTAAGACCCCACCCTTGTGATCTCATTTAACCATAATGACCTCCTTAAAGGCCCTAACTCCAAACACAGTCACAATGGGGATTAAGGGCTGAAACATATGGATTTTGGGAGGACACAATTCAATCCACAAATAAAGTAATAAACAGTTCACAAGAATAATAAAAAAATAAACACAGCATCTACAATCTGAAAAGTACCTTATGCAGCAATCATCCTTCTTCACTCTTTTCCTTTGCTATTCTTGTATTCCTTTACAGAAGGCATAACAAACTTTAATATTCCTCTCCCTTCCTCACCCCTATGTCTATATCAATTGTATCATACATTTTTACCTTTAACCAACAGGCCTAGCATCATTGCTCATGTTTTTGATGGAAAGAGCTGAAAATATTTGTCTCCGAAACTTTAGGCAAAACATTAAAAATATAATTATTGCTGGTTCTTTTTGAGGGTAAGACGTTTCCCTTTGTCTGGCCTTGATAAAATAAATCTTCATTAATAAATGTACCAAATCTCCTTTTGTCAAACCACATTGAAATGTAAATCAAATTTGGAGTATAAATTAGGGATACAGCATCATGTTAATGAATGAACTCTAGCTATGAAATTAATTAGTAAGAAATTTAGCTGGCATGAACTGTGTTAAGCCTAAAAATTTTAAAGGTCAAATTAGAAAAAAATTTATAAAGATTAAGATATTTTTAAGATTAAGATTGTTTTTAATGATTAAATATGTTATAATTATAAATTTGTATTATACATAAGACGTGTTTTTACTCTTGATACATAACTTACCAATATTCTACTCTATCCAATTTGTTGTTGAATAATACACAGGAGGCAATGTCTGATCTGGGATTATATAGCTTGTTGTTAGAACTTGGCAAGCGATTTTAGAAATTTTAGATACCCAAGATAACAACTCTGAAGTTGGATGAAGTGGAATCCTTGAATAAAATCAATATAACACCCAAGATTTTCAATACAAATCATATACAATACATTTCAAAAGTACACCAGAAGGAAAGGACTGAAATGCAGAGTAACTAATCCATAGCCCCAGGGGTATATGAACAGCTAGCTTATTTTTCACCACTCATAAGCCTTTGAGTTTAGCTGTTCTGTTTTCTGCATTTAAACATGTGGTGCTTATAACATCCTTAATAATCAAAACTCGATAGCTACCATAAGTATGTGGCCCTAGTTACAGCATACCAAACATGTAAATAATCATATTTAGTATACTCAGCTATTCAAGAGTATAAAATGTTTTGCAAATATGTTGAAAAATAACATTTAAAATGTTTCCATCAATTTTTGACCAAAACAATTCTGCATATATTTTTCTACTAAAATATACTATATTTTACTATACTATATATACTATACTAAAAATATAACAAAGGTGTCACCTGAACATAGCATATGAATATGTGTTATATTTACTATAACCACTCATAAAATGTAAGAAACTCATTTGCTATTTTGCCATATCAGTTTGTTTTTCCAAATTATAACAAACAAGTCAACTTATAAATTCCATTATAAGCACATTGGACATGCTAATATGTATTGAAATAAATTTAAAGCGCTATAAACTAAATTTCACCAGTTCATCTCATAGAGGTGTTTATGATATATATTACTGAATATAATCCTTCAGAAGGCTAAAGTAAATATTTGGTATTACTTTCTTATTTGATTTAATTCAAAATTACTTTCTTACTGATTTAAAATTACTTTCTTATTGATTTAATTTAAAAAAAATTATAGAATGCTTTTTAAAAATCCTTACTCCTTCTAGGTTTGTAAAACTAAACTAATGTAAATATTAATTCAATAAAGTTTTGAGGGGCACTTCCAATACAACTGGAAATGCCATAGCCTCTGTAGTATACAACAGTCAGCCAACTATGGCCAATGGGCCAAATCTGGCCTGTCACCTAATTCTGTAAATAAGGTTAGCCTGGAACACAGACCCACCCATTCATTTACATTTATTTACTATGAGTGCTTTCTCTCTACACTGCCAGAGTTGTGTAGTTGCAACAGAGACTATACAGCCAGCAAAGTAAAACAAAAAACAAAAAAACAAACAAAACAAAACCCATATTTATTTATTTAGTTAGTTAGTTATTTTTACTATCTGCCTATTTACCAGAAAACTTTGCCAAACCTTCACACAGAAGATTAGGATTATGTGTACAAAGATAGTATCTTTATGTGTAACAAAGAAAGAATAGCAATAGAAACTTGCAGGGCTGTTGTGATAATCAGAAGAAGCATTGTGTGAAAGCACCCTAGTGCCAATGTTAGTGCATGTTTAAAGACTCAATAGATATTTATCAAGAAACTGAACTAAAAATTTATCCATGAATATGCACTGGGCACATATTGAATGCAAATCAGTCAGGTACTTATATTAATGCGAAAAGAGTACTTTCTAAATTTCATCTATCATCTTACTTAAAGTATAACAATAAAAAATAAATTTTATGCTGAGTCCACCCTTTTGTTCTGAATAATCTTAGAAATTATAAGATTTTGTTCAGCTTAACAGCTTTAGAATGCTAACAGGGTTGCAGTGATGAATATACGTGATAGGTGAAGTGGTGGGAAGAGGTTGGATCCTGGATATATTTTGAAGGTACAGTCAACAAAATTTCCAGACTAATAGCATGTGGAGTATGAGAGGAGTCGAGAATGAGTTGAACATGCATATATTTCAAAATATATTTTTTTTTCTGAAAAACTAGGAGAATAGAGCTTCTATTGACAAACATGGAAAAACTATGCAGCATAGATTTTAAAGAAAAGGATCAGGACTTTATTTTCAAATATGTTAAGTATTACTGCCTAAGCTATATGTGGGTGATTTTATGTCCCAGAGACTAAACATGCAGAAGCCCAGATGCAAATGATCTAGGATTTCTCAATAGATGTCTGCATAAGTGTACCTGAGTAGGACAGAATAAGGCAGGATGACAGGAAATTATCTCTTTGCCTACACATTAAAAAAAAGTGATGGAAATAAATGGCAAAGCAAAATTGAGCTCATGTGTTAATCTCACGATGCCTCAGTTTCCCATATTGGAACATCAACTAAATTTGAACTATTTCCTGAGGATATCACAATGACAGCAAAATGATTTATATTGGAATAAATTGCTTTTATTAAATATGTAGAGATGAGATGAATATTTCTGAAAATGCATACATAAATTTAAATATATTTTCAAAACAGCAACTATGTAGCATTTCCCACTATTTCACTATGGTGTTATGAAGTCAATTTGATTTCCCAACTGAATGAACATCCTCACACCTTTTTACTCATAAAATGAAGCAGTGAATGGATTGTAATTTATGGCTCCACTGTGTAGTTGTCACCAGGGGAAAGAAAAGAAGTATACATAAAAGTATACATTTTTTATTTCCTTAAAACTTCATCCCAGTCACCTTCAACGAATGTTAAATTCATTCCATGTTACTGTTCCTTGGGCTAAATAGACTGTAGAACTTTTCTTTATTAGTTGCTGCATAAATGACAAAGCAAAACTTCCTCTAAAACAGACAGTTAGATCAATGGAACATAATCAAGAGCCCAGAAATAAGCCCAAACATATATGGTCAACTAATATTTGACAAGGAGCCAAGAAAACTCAGTGGATCAAAGCGTCTGTGATAATTGGATAGTCACATGTAAAAGAATAAAACAAGAACCCTATCTTACTCAACTCACAAAAATTAACTTCAAATGGATTAAAGACTGAAAAAAAGACTTGAAACCATGAAACTCCTAAAAGAAAATTCAGGAATAAAGCTCGACATGGGTTTTGGTAAAATGACTTTTAGGAAATGACACCTGTTGCACAGGCAACTAAATCATAAATAAATATAAGTGGAACTACACCAGAGTAAAAAACCTTCTGTACAGCAAAAGAAACCAGCAACACGGTGAAAAGACAACTTATGGAATGGAAAAAGAAAAAATATTTGCAAGCCATATGTCTGACAAGGGGTTAATATTCAAAATATATAAAGGACTCATACAACTCAATATCAAAAAATCTTAAGTAAACCAATTTTTAAAAATGGCCAAAGAACCTGAATAGACATTTTTCCAAAAAAAAAAAAAAATTAAAAAGAGAGAGAGAGAGAGCTACAAAAGGCCAATAGGTACATGAAAAGATGCTCAACATCACTAGTCATTAGGGAAATACAAATTAAGATCACAGTAAGATGTCACCTCACTCCTGCTGTAATGGCCATCATTAAAAAGACAAATGTTGGCATGGATGTGAAGCAAAGGGAACCCTTGTGCAGTGTTGCTAGGATTATATACTGGTGTAGGCACTATGGAAAATGGTATGGAGGATCTTCAAAAAATTAAAAACAGAACAGCCATATGATCCAGCAATTCCATTTCTGGGCATACATCCAAAGGAAATGAAAACACTAACTCAAAAAGGTATCTGCACTCCCAAGTTCACAGTAGTATTTTTTACAATTCCTGAAACATGGAAACAACTTAAGTGTCCATTGATGAATTAATGGATAAAAAAGTTGTATTATATATACACAATGGAGTATTATTCAGCCATAAAAAAATAAGGAAATCCTACCATCTGCAACAACATGGATGGACCTTGAGAGCATTATGCTAAGCGAAATAAGTCAGACATAAAAAGACAAGTACTATATGATCTCATTTACATGTGGAGATCTTTTAAAAATTTAAATTAAAAAAAAAACAAAAAAGGAGATCAGACTTGCGGTTATCAGAGGCAAAGAATGGGGGGATGAAGGGAGTGGAAGAAGATGGTCAAAAGGTACAAACTTTCAGTTATAAGTACTAGAGATGTGATGTACAACATGATGACTATAGTTAACACTACTATGTATGATATACAGAAAAGTGAAGAGTAAAATGTTGAAGTTAACAAATTTGAAGTTAACAATAATAAATAATAAATTTGTTGAAGTTAACAAATCTATTTACATTATTAATGACAAAAAATAAAACTATCCTTACATAAATTAATCTTAATAGTGTATATTTGTTTTAAAACAGTAAATGTGATGATTACACTGGCATTTTCCTCCAATATAAGCTCTATAAGTAGCCATTATTCATCCTATATCTACTGAGAAAAAAATATATCTATTTCTATATCTATATATCTATATATATATAATACCAGTCAGCAAATAGGAGATGATAATGAATTTTAAAAAGGTCTAGAGAGCATTCTAAATTATGAAATTAAAGGTTTTAGAGTGTGTTTATATTTATATTTATTTCATGTGTAGTAAGTATGTTGAAAAACCTTAGATTGCATCATTTTCATGCCAGAATTATATCATAACTCTAGTAGACATTTTTCCTTAAATTGTTTCAATGATTTTTTGCTTTGGGGACATTCACAGGAGATTTTCCAATCATTGCTACTTACAGCTATCCAAAGCATCAAGTGAAATTTAGCAATATTTTTATTGGCTTTTATTCATTCAACCAATATTCCTTAAATGACTACCATGTCTGAGGTAAGTACCTCAGTGATGAAAAATGTAGTCTTTATTCTTAATGGAGCTTAAGTTCTTATGGAAATTCTTGAGAACAACCAATGATCTCAAATACTGATAAAAGTACATCATGATAAAATATGAAAGGGTGGGAGCCACAGATACTGTAGAAGGGGAGAGTTATGGAAATCTTGAATGATAAAGATATATGATTTATAAGACTGAATATAAACGTAAGTAGCCATTCAGGTTCAAGAGAGAAAATATTCTGAATAGAAGAAACATCATGTCTTTCAAGACCTATAGGACTGCATGCTCATTTGGTTATATCTGTTGACATTGCTTTAGTTTCTTCTTCAACCTTCATTTTAATGCATATCCACAGTTTCACAATAAACATACTTTTAGTTATGATAAAGAAACTATTATGCAGGAAGCATGCATTGTTGTTCATATGTATTATGACATTAAATATTTCAATCTATTATTGATCTTCGGAAAACTCATGAAAGGATGGCACACTGACTTCTAAATTAATTTCCTATCACACTCCCAAAGAGAGTGGTTTCAGCAGCTTGCTTCTTCAAGACAAAGAAGAGTCTCCTTACAGTCTACTGTGATGGGAGTCTTACACAATGCAATGTATTTATAGGAGTGACATCCTATGGTGATAGTTCTATGGTGACAGATACTATGTTCTATTGATTGTTAGCAAGTCAGTTTTCGCCTTCACTCAAGGAGAGAGGATTATAAACTAGTGAATCTTCAGGGTTATACCTTTAGATGTCTTTCCTTTCCTTGTCTTCCTAGTGAACTCACGTTCATTCTTTGCTGGCAAAAAAAAGTTAGCTTTTGTTAAAATATGATCCGTGAATCCATGGCTGTCTCATATTACTTTTCATAGCTTTAAAATGTTTAAATTTTTCATAGGCAAATATTTTTAAAGGTATAAGCAGTATCTGTATTCAGGCAGGGCCTTCTTTTCAGAGTTTTCTTATTTCATCAGATGGGCTTAATCATGCATTTTTTTTCTTCTTTCTATTACTGATAGGTAATATATTTAAAAGAGCATATTTAAAAGACAAAGGAAAAAGACTACTTTTCTTTTGTCTTCATATTCCACATTGTTACATAAAGGATTGGAATTAATTTATACATATATATTCATATATAAAAAATAAATGCACACTTTTATTTCCAGTTGGACATACTGACATAAATTTGTATATTTCCAGTGCTTGTTGAAAGTATTTAAGGCATATTTTTTTCCCTGAACTGAAAAATTTAAGAGAGATTTTCCCTCAGGAGTATAAAAGGATAAAATCCTTTTTATTTGGGTATATAATATTCTTCACTTATTAAAATTCTGTTTAAATGATTTTAAGTAAAAGAAAAACTAAGATTTACTCTTAATTCATTTGTTTTATGCTTTTGTGTGTGTTTGCTTATTAAAAAGCAAAACACCATGAAGCCAGTGTTTCTCAAAATGTGGTGTGTTCCTTAGACTTCGTTAGACCTACAGAATCAGACATCTCATGGTATTGGGCATAGAAACTGGCACTAGAACAATCTCCCAAGTGAGCAATATAAGCAATAATTCGAAGGACATTTTCTGAGACTTCATACATATGCACTGGATAAAATGTATCATATAAACAATAGACTTCTGTTATCACTCTCACTATACTGACAGGAAAAAAAATTTACATTGAAGACTTGGTCAGAAATAAGCGGGAAAGACCTAACTGTTGATACTTTGGTCAATATTTCCAATCAAGTGGGACTCTGCAGTGTATAACTGTCTTAAACTAGACCTTACTTTGTTTGCAATGGCAATAAAAAGAAAATAATTACTATTTACATTGTTTTACTCACATACAAAAATTACTGTGCTTATTGGAATCACTTGCAATATTTTTACTCTTTATAAATAAAATTTAATTACACATAAAGAATAAGTTTAATTATTGCTATAATGTGTATAAACTATATAGACACATACAATGTGCATGATTGACTCATGTATGATCATTCACATCTCTAATTTCAGAAAAGAATTTCACAACCTTTTACACTATGTGTTTTCTACTGTACCTACTATAATCTCTTACATATTGCTGAAAAATTATTTGGGAAGTGACAAATTCTATCTCTTTTAAAGATAAAAACTACAGAAAATTAACCTATTATGACAGGAAAGATTAATTTAAAGGAAGACAATTTATTGAAAATTTCTATTTAGTATTATAGATTTGCATAATAAAATATGCTATTCTAGAAAATACATTCCTATCCACACTACCTAATAATGTTAACTGGGGAAACATTAAAAATCACCATTATTGATACATCTCTGATCTTTAATTGTGGTCATAAATAAGAAATCTGTGAATAAAATAATGCATATATTTCTAAAATGTATATTTCATAATGGGTCTACTAAGGTGGCTTATTCAATGTTTTATTCTTCTCAAAATATGTTGCTATTGTAGTAATATATTCACAAAGTATCTATGATGGAGGTCAACTGTTGAGCAATTTGTAAGCATGCTAAGTTTATCTGAAATCGACCATTTCTGAATTTTAGGTAGAAGAAGCAAGCTGGATGTCAACATAGTAAAAAAAGCAATATAGTTGCACCTGCTATTCAAATTTGGGTTTATTGATCAAAATAGCAATTCTCTTTGTATTCTTTGTGTGCTTGTGTGTGTGTGTGTGTGTGCTGAAAGCTTCTTATTAGAATGACATTTTTGAGTTTGTTGTATAAAAAATAAAACAAGTTTTGCAATAAAAATTTCAACAGACATTTACAATGAAATTTTCACGAATATATTCTATTCCCTGAGAAATCCTATACATTTTTAATACATTTTAAATAAAGGCTAGAAAGTTGGCTTTAATGATACTATTACTCTTATGATATGAAACTTCCTCAAGTGGTGATATTCAGGCAATGGCAAGAAAACCTGTGTTTTTATTGTTAAAACTTAAAATGTCCTATCCTCTCCTTGACAATCTTTCATTTTTCCCCATGATCCATTATCAAAAGGATTGACATTTGTCCCACTGAAGAACCACAAGACCCTAAGCCAACACTTCAGACTTCATTCATTGTATATGCTCTGTGTCAAAGCAGTCATTCCCTCAATATTCCCAACTTTTAGACTCCCTAGGGAGACACAGCAGATCAAGTTCATTTCCAAGTACATGCTCCTCAGGGCTTGGGCAGCTGACTGTCCAGAACAGGCATTGATAGGGAAGACTATCCATAGACAAGACCTCCTATCTTCTTTTTATTTATTTATTTATTTATTTTTTTAAATTTATTTGACAGAGAGAGACACAGCAAGAGAGGGAACACAAGCAGGGGGAGTGGGAGAGGGAGAAGCAGGCTCCCCGCTGAGCAGGGAGCTGGATGCAGGGCTCGATCCCAGGACTCTGGGATCGTGACCCGAGCCGAAGGCAGATGCTTAACGACTGAGCCATCCAGGTGCCGCAAGACCTCCTATCTTCAATTTCTTCAACCAGAGCAGGTTCAAATGTCAGCAGGAGAAATGGAAGCTCTTTAGGCATATACCTAACACTAATCCTTATTACATATTTTCATTAAAACTCCTGATCTTTCTTGGGACACCTGGGTGGCTCAGTCGGTTAAGTGCCTTCAGCTCAGGTCATGATCCCAGGGTCCTGGGATGGAGTCCCGCATTGGCCTCCTTGGTCAGTGGGAGCCTGCTTCTCCCTCTGCCTTCCGATCGTCCCTGCTTGTGCACACACTCGCTCTCTCTCTCTCTCTCTGACAAATAAATACATAAAATCTTTAAAAAAATAAAACTCCTGACCTTTCTTGCTTGGGCAAATAAATTTTTATCATTAGACTAGATAATTTCTTCTGTTATAATCTTTACTTCCCCTTCATTCCTATCATGTTTTGATACTCTTTCACCTTTGAATTCACTTTCATCTGTATTCTATAATTAGTTGTATACATATTTGTCTCTGTTTTTAGATTATAAGCTTCTCTAAAATAGGTGAGCTTCAAATATGATTTACTAAAGTATATAGCTCCTAAATGCTCAGCATGTTTCAAGAATAAATGAATCAATGAACTAACTGAATAATTGTATCATTAACAGATGAATATACTGTCTCACTTTTAAATATTCAGATTAAAGCTTTGCGCAGTGGCAGTATCATAGCCAATGAGGTTTATCCGAGGCGCAATTATTGCTAATTAAATATTCAGATTAAAAAGGGAACCAAAACTAAATTTTCAGACTATCATTTTATGTGATGTTCATATTGACCAAGACAAAAATATATGGATATAATTTTGAAACGCATTATTCATTATCAGGTTATATTTAGAGTAATTCAACAATGTGACAGGTGTTTCCCACTCTCTTCAGATTCCAATTGATTTTTATCAGCTAATGTGACATTCATAAAACAGAACACAATATCAAGGGACAGACCAAGGAGAAAGGAGCAAATGTACCAGAAAAGAAGAATCTTGTTAATTGAACCACATTTCCATCCTTTTATCACATAATTTAATTATAGAGTTGGATTACTTGTTTGGAAACTTTAGTTGCTACATAAGCAAAAATGATTATAATTTATAATCATACAGGCTTTTGTTATTTTCAATAATGATGTACTTCTTTCATGTTTTATCTGGCTTTAAGTATATTCCTTGTGATTGAATCTCTAGTGGTCATAAATATGTGAGATTAATCATTAAAATTACATTTTTTTAGATGTTTGTATATGTAAAATGCCCATTAACATTTAGACAATATTTTATTTCCTGACTAATTTTAAGATGATACAATTTACCAAACTATATGTATGCGTATACCACACACAAACATGCACACACACACAAAGCTATATATGTCACACATATATAAAATGTTTTATCTATTTCAAATATCTAAAACTATAGGTAAATATATTTTTATTTCATAGATAAGTATCTATGTATTTTTAATTAGGTAAAAAACAAATATCTGGGCAAAATATTTATACCACCAAAATGTAGATGGATATACAATGCATATTCAATGTATTTGCAAAATTGGATTTCCTTAGTCTAGTCCATAAAAAAATACCATAAACTGGGTGGCTTAATAAATAACAAACTTCTATTTTGCAAACTTCTGGAGGCTGCAAAGTCCAAGGTTACAGCACCAGCAGATCTGATATCTGGTGAGGGCCTCCATCCTCTTTGATGGCTATTTAAGCTCACATGGTGAAGAGCAAGGGCATTCTTTCAGACCTCTTTTACAAGGACACTAATCACATTTATAAGGGTTCCAGCAACATGACCTCAACCCTCCTAAAGGCCTCACCTCCCCAGGGGTTGGGATTTCAACATATGAATTGGGGGGGGATACAAACATTCAATATAGCACTTGTTAGAGAGAAAATGTATTAAGTCAACATATATTTACTAGGGGTCTCTAATGTTCTTGGTGTTATGCTAGGCACAAATGATGTGACCAGGAAGAAGACAAACATGGTACCTTCCCCAATGTTCTTTACAGTCTGAGAGGTTTCTGTAATCTCAGGACCTCCAATTAATTCAATTATTCAAAAATTATGTAATAAGAATTATGCTAGATGCCAAGAATTCAGCAGGGAACAAGGAAATTAAAATGCTTAACCTCACAGATCTTATAGTGTGACAGAAGACAAAAAATAAACAAATAGGTAGGTTAGATAGTATATTTAAGAGATTATATATAGTATGGGAAAATATAAGACAGAATAAGAGGAGTGGATTATACCGAGTCTTGTGATTTTAAAAGTAGTCAGATGAGGCCTCAATGACAAGTGAAATATTAGCAAAAATTAAAGGAAATGAAACATTGAGTCATGGATATTTGAAGAAAAGCCAATAGCCAATACAAAGCCCAGGAACCAAGGGGAACCTTTGAAAGGGGGGACACTGAAAAACTAGAAAGTCCGGGTAAATAGAAACAAACAAGGGAGAGGGTAGGATAAACTATCACAGACAAAGACTCCCTACATATATAGACTTCATAGATTATCATATAGACTTTTATTTTACCCTAAGGAAAATGGAAAGCCATAAGTGAGTGATAGAGACTGATATATATTTACAAAGGAAAACTCTGGCCACTGTGCTGAGAATTGACTACAGAGGCAAAAGAGTTTCAGCAGGAAGGCCAAGGCAGGTTATTACAACTATCCAGGTGCAACTTGGATGGAACCAGTGGTGGAAGTGGAAGGTAGATTCATTTTGTTATATTTTGAAGGAAGAGGAAGCCAGATATTTTGACACATTGAAGGCAATATGACCAAAAGAGATGACTATGGGAAATTTAAGATGCTTAATCACAACTAGAATAATGGAGTTAACACTATCTAAAATGGAGAAGATGGAAGATGGAACAGGTTGACAGGGCTGGTTGGAAATTTAATTTGGAAATCCTAATTTTGAAGAGAACAAATTGAAGACACATTTGGGTAAACAAGTCTGAATTTCAACAGAGAATTATGGGCCTAACATATTTATTTAAGAGTCTGTGGGAGAGCAAGACCTCAGTGGGTAAAAGAAACAATAAGAACAGGAACACGCATATATGGCAAAAGCTATATGCATATGGCAAAAGCAACCCTTCCCCCATCATTCCATACTGAAAACTGTGCATGCTGAAAACAGCAATGATGGTTGATGAGATATTTAGACCTACTGAGGTCAGCTCTCCCATCTCCTGCAGCCCTCTATTTAATGCCTCACTAGGCCCCATACTGATAGTCACATACACAGTTCCTTGCTGCCCCTCACGATTGCTTTCTTGAGTTGTCTTTTCTTTGCTTCCGCACACTTTACATTCTACGATAATAAAATTGAGAGTCCATGCGGACTCGGGTCTTCACCTTTGCCCCTTGGCAGTCCCTGGTGGTGCAACCTCTTCAGGCCTCTCTTTGTTCCAAGTTACTGGAGTCAGAGTAATTGTTTTTTCTCTCAATGAATGTGCTACAAAACTAGAGTCAAATAAATTTGCCATGCACGTGAGTATGGATAGAGAAATCCAAAGACCCCTCCTATGATAAGGAATCAAGGAAACAGGAAAGGTAAGAATGGGCTGGCAAAAGTACAGCTAGTAAAAAAGAAAGACAAAGAGGAGAGCTTGATTCCTGGAAGTGTGGCAAGGGAAATGTTTCCAAAAGAGAGTGATAAAATATTAAATAATGTTGGGGGGGTGGAGCAAGATGGCAGAGGAGTAGGAGACCTGCACTTCGTCTGGTCCCAGGAATTCAGCTGGATAGGGATCAAACCATTCTGAACACCTACAAACTCAACAGGAGATCGAAGAAAAGAATAGCAACAACTCTCTGAACAGAAATACGACCACTTTCTGGAAGGTAGGACGTGCGGAGAAGTGAATCCGAGGCAATATTCGGGAGGATAGACGGAGGGGGAGGGGGTCTCTGTCTGCTGCTACTGGCAAGTGATAGAGCAGTGGAGCACAAAATCAGAACATTTAGAAGTCTGCTCCACTGAGGGACGTTGCTCCAGTGGCTAAGCGGGGGGTGGAACCCTCGTGGGACAGTGTGGTCTCAGGACCCTCAGGGTCACAGAAAGACCAGGGGTACCTGACTGCAACAGAGCTCCCAGGTATCAGAGCAGGGAAGCTGGCTGCAGAGACAGAGCAGAGGAGTGGCTCTTAGCTCAGGGTTGCCATAAACCGTGATCTGTGGCACAGTCGGCCACTGCTCTTCCAGCAGGGACCCAACATGCGGCAGATCCGGGGAGACTCACCTTCCTCCCTTGGGAGGAGTTGCGTGGGAGTGCACCATAGGGATCTGCTGGGTTTGGAGACTCCAAACTGAGTTGGGTGCCAGAGATAGAAACGCTCCATCACAGACCGGGTGAGCAGCGAGTGCAGCCGGAGACAGGGAGAAGGGAGTGATTGACTGATTTTCTCTGGGGGCTCACTGAGTAGCGGGACCTTGAGTTCTCGGCTCCTCTGGGGCAGAGACTGGGCAGCCACCATTTTCACTCTCGTCCTCCAAAGCAGTATGGAGAGCTTGCAGGGAACAAAAGCTCCGGAGAGCAAACCCGAGCAGATTACTTAGCCCAGACTGGCAAGGGCAGGGCAATTCTGCCTCCGTCAAAGACATTTGGGAACCACGGCAACAGGCCCCTCCACCAGAAGATCAGCAAGAACAGCCAGCCAAGACCAAGTTTACCAATCAATGAGAACAGCAGAACTCCAGCACTAGGGGAATACTGCACATAGAATTCATAGCTTTTTTACCATGCTTCTTTAGACTTTCAAAGTTAATTTTTTTAACAGACTTTTTTTTTCTTTTTTGAATTTTTCATTTTGCCTTTTTCAACCAACATCTTATCAATCCCTTTTTTAAAAAAATATTTTTTATTTTTCATTTTTAGAGTCATGTTCTATCCCTTCATAGTAGTTACCCTTATTTTTGGTATATATATATAAAAGTTCTTTCTTTAAAATTTTGAGATACAGTTTCTTCTAACAGATCAAAACATATTCTAAATCTCTAATGTATGGCTTTGTTCTAGTCTCCTGCCTGATCACATTCTCTCCCTTTTTTTTTAAATCCTCTTGTTTCTTGTTTCAACCGTCTTATCAATTCCTTTTATAAAATCTTTTATAATTTTCATCTTTACAGTCATATTCCATCCCTTCATTGTATTTACCCTTATTTTTGTACATATATAAGTTTTTCTTTCTTTAAAATTTTGGGATGCACTTTCTTCTAACAGACCAAAATATGCCCTAATCTAGTGTGTGGCACTGATCTATGCACCAGCCTGATCATATTTGATCATATTAGGTTTTTTTGTTTTGTTTTGTTTTGTATTTGTTTGTTTTTACCTTTACCTTTATCTTTTTCTTTTTTTTTTCTTTTTCTTTTTTCTTTCTTTCCCTTTCTTTTCACCCTGTTGCAGGTCTTTTCTGATTTGTTTAGTGTATATTTTCTGGGGACATTGTTACTCTGTTAGCATTTTGTTCTCTCATTCATCTATTCTCCTCAGGACAAAATGCAAGACAGAAAAAATCACCTCAACAAAAAGAACAAGAGGCAGTACCGACTGCCAGGGACCTAATCAATACAGACATTAGAATGATGTCGGAACTAGAGTTCAGAACGATGGTTTTAAAGACTAGCTGGACTTGAAAAAAGCATGGAAGTTATTAGAGAAACCCTTTCTGGAGAAATAAAAGAACTAAAATGTAATCAAGTCAAAATCAAAAAGGCTATTAATGACATGCAATCAAAAATGGAGGCTCTTACTGCTAGGATAAATGAGGCAGAAGAGAGAATTAGTGATACAGAAGACCAAATAATGGAAAATAAAGAAGCTGAGAAAAAGAGAGATAAACAACTACTGGATCACGAGGGCAGAATTCGAGAGATAAGTGATACCATAAGATGAAACAACATTAGAATAATTGGGATCCCAGAAGAAAAAGAAAGAGAGAGGGGGGCAGAAGGTATATTGGAGCAAATTATAGCAGAGAACTTCCCTAATTTGGGGAAGGAAACAGGCATCAAAATCCAGGAGGCACAGAGAACCCCTCTCAAAATCAATAAAAATGGGTCAACACCCCGACATGTAATAGTAAAACTTACGAGCCTCAGAGACAAAGAGAAAATCCTAAAAGCAGCTCGGGACAAGAGATATGTAACCTACAATGGTAGAAACATTAGATTGACAACAGACCTATTCACAGAGACCTGGCAGGCCAGGAAGGACTGGCATGATATATTCAGAGCACTAAATGAGAAAAATATGCAGCCAAGAATACTATATCCAGCTAGACTGTCATTGAAAATAGAGAGGTAAAAAGCTTCCAGGACAAAAAAAAAATTAAAGGAATTTGCAAACATGAAACCAGCCCTACAAGAAATCTTGAAAGGGTTCCTCTAAGTAGAGAGAGAGCCTAAAAGCAACATAGACCAGAAAGGAACACAGACAATATACAGTAACAGTCATCTTACTGGCAATACAATGGCACTAAATTCCTATCTTTCAATAGTCACCATGAATGTAAATGGGCTAAATGCCCCAATCAAAAGACATCGGCTATCAGATTGGATAAAAAAACAAGACCCATCAATATGCTGTCTGCAAGAGACTCATTTTAGACCCAAAAACACCCCCAGATTTAAAGTGAGGGGTGGAAAATGATTTACCATGCTAATGGACACCAAAAGAAAGCTGGGGTGGCAATCCTTCTAGCAGACAAATTAGATTTTAAACCAAAGACTGTAATAAGGGTTGACAAAAGACCCTATATCCTACTTAAAGGGTCTATCCAACAAGAAGATCTAACAATTGTAAATACCTATGCCCCTAACATGGGAGCAGCCAATTATATAAGCCAATTAGTAACAAAAGCAAAGAAACACATCGACAACAATACAATAATAATAGGGGACTTTAACACTCCCCTCACTGAAATGGACAGATCATCTAAGCAAAGATCAACAAGGAAATAAAGACTTTAAATGACACACTGGACCAAATGGACTTCACAGACATATTCAGAACATTCCATCCCAAAGCAATAGAATACACATTCTTCTCTAGTGCCCATGGAACATTCTCCAGAAGATCACATCCTAGGTCACAAATCAGGTCTCAACCAGTACCAAAATATTGGGATCATTACCTGCCTATTTTCAGACAGCAATGCTTTGAAACTAGAACTCAATCACAAGAGGAAAGTCGGAAAGAACTCAAATATATGGAGGCTGAAGAGCATCCTACTAAAGAATGAATGGGTCAACCAGAAAATTAAAGAAGAATTTAAAAAATTCATGGAAAACAATGAAAATGAAAACACAACTGTTCAAAATCTTTGGGATGCAGCAAAGGCAGTCCTAAGAGGAAAGTATATAGCAATACAAGCCTTTCTCTAGAAATAAGAAAGGTCTCAAATACACAACCTAACCCTACACCTAAAGGAGCTGAAAAAGAACAGCAAATAAAACCCAAACCCAGGAGGAGAAGAGAAATAATAAAGATCAGAGCAGAAATCAATGAAATAGAAACCAAAAGAACAGTAGAACAGATCAACGAAACCAGGAGCTGGTTCTTTGAAAGAATTAACAAGATTGATAAACCCCTGGCCAGACTTATCAAAAAGAAAAGAGAAATGACCCAAATAAACAAAATCAAGACTGAAAGAAGAGCGATCACAACCAACACCAAAGAAATACAAACAATTATAACAACATATTATGAGCAATGATATGCCAGCAAATTAGACAATCTGGAAGGAATGGATGCATTCCTAGAGATGTATAAACTACCAAAACTGAACCAGGAAGAAATAGAAAACCTGAACAGACCTATAACCACTAAGGAAATTGAAGCAATAATAAAAAATCTCCCAACAAACAAGAGCCCAGGGCCAGATGGCTTCCCAGGGGAATTCTACCAAACATTTAAAGAATTAATACCTATTCTTCTGAAACTGTTCCAAAAAATGGAAATGGAAGGAAAACTTCCAAACTCATTTTATGAGGCCAGCATTACCTTGATCCCAAAATCAGACAAAGACCCCATCAAAAAGGAGAATTATAGACCATTATCCCTGATGAACATGGATGCAAAAATTCTCACCAAAATACTAGCCAATAGGATCCAACAGTAGATTAAAAGGATTATTCACCACAACCAATTGGGATTTATTCCTGGGCTACAAGGTTGGTTCAACATCCACCAATCAACCAATGTGATACAATACATTAATAATAGAAAGAACTAGAACCATTTGATCCTCTCAATAGATGCAGAAAAAGCATTTGACAAAGCACAGCATCCTTTCTTGATCAAAACTCTTCAGAGTATAGGCATAGAGGGTACATACCTCAATATCATAAAAGCCATCTATGAAAAACCCACAGTGAGTATCATTCTCAATGGGGAAAAGCTGAGAGCTTTCCTCCTAAGGTCAGGAACACGGCAGGGATGTCCACTATCATCACTGCTATTCAACATAGTATTAGAAGTCCTAGCCACAGCAATCAGAAAACAAAAAGAAATAAAAGGCATCCGAATCAGCAAAAAGAAGTCAAACTCTCACTCTTTGCAGATGATATGATACTTTATGTGGAAGACCCAAAAGACCCTACCCCAAAACTGCTAGAACTCATACAGGAATTCAGTAAAGTGGCAGGATATAAAATCAATGCACAGAAATCTGTGGCATTCCCATACACCAACAACAAGACAGAAGAAAGAGAAATTAAGGGGTCGATCCCATTTACAATTGCACCCAAAACCATAAGATACCTAGGAATAAATCTAACCAAAGAGGCAAAGAATCTGTACTGAGAAAACTATAAAATACTCATGAAAGAAATTGAAGAAGACACAAAGAAATGGAAAGACGTTCCATGCTCATGGATTGGAAGAACAAATATTGTGCAGATATCAATGCTACCTAGAGCAATCTACACATTTAATGCAATCCCTATCAAAATACCATTCAATTTTTTCAAAGAAATTGAACAAATAATCCTAAAATTTGTATGGAACCAGAAAAGACCCCGAATAGCCAGAGGAATGTTGAAAAAGAAAAGCAAAGCTGGCGGCATCACAATTCCGGACTTCCAGCTCTATTACAAAGCTGTCATCATCAAGACAGTATGGTACTGGCACAAAAACAGACACATAGATCAATGGAACAGAATAGAGAGCCCAGAAATGGACCTTCAACTCTATGGTCAACTAATCTTCGACAAAGCAGGAAAGAATGTCCAATGGAAAAAAAGACAGTCTGTTCAACAAATGGTTTTGGGAAAATTGGACAGCCACATGCAGAAGAATGAAACTGCACCATTTCCTTACACCACACATAAAAATAGACTCAAAATGGTTGAAAGGCCTAAATGTGAGACAGGAGTCCATCAACATCCTAAAGGAGAACACAGGCAGCAACCTCTTCGACCTCAGCCGCAGCAACTTTTCCTAGAAACATTGCCAAAGGCAAGGGAAGCATGGGCAAAAAAGAACTATTGGGACCTCATCAAGATAAAAAGCTTTTGCACAGCAAAAGAAACAGTCAACAAAACCAAAAGACAACCAACAGAATAGGGGAAGATATTTGCAAGTGACATATCAGATAAAGGGCTAGTATCCAAAATCTATAAAGAACTTCTTAAACTCAACACCCAAAGAACAAATGATCCAATCAAGAAATGGGCATAAGACATGAACAGACATTTTTCCAAAGAAGACATCCAAATGGCCAACAGACACATGAAAAAGTGCTCAACATCATTTGACATCAGGGAAATCCAAATCAAAACCTCAATGAGCTACCACCTCACACCAGTCAGAATGGCTAAAATTAACAAGTTAGGAAATGACAGATGTTGGCGGGGATGTGGAGAAAGGGGAACCCTCCTACACTGTTGGTGGGAATGCAAGCTGGTGCAGTCACTCTGGAAAGTAGTATGGAGGTTCATCAAAAAGTTGAAAATAGAGCTACCCTATGACCCAGCAATTTCACTACTGGGTATTTACCCCAAAGATACAAATGTAGGGATCTGAAGGGATACATGCACCCCGATGTTTATAGCAGCAATGTCCACAATGGCCAAACTGTGGAAAGAGCCAAGATGTCCATCGACAGAAAAATGGATAAAGAAGATGTGGTATATATATACAATGGGATATTATGCAGTCAACAAAAGGAATAAAATCTTGCCATTTGCAACGACGTGGATGGAACTGGAGGGTATTATTCTGAGCGAAATAAGTCAAACAGAGAAAGACATGTGTCATATGACCTCACTGATATGAGGAATTCTTAATCTTAGGAAACAAACTGTGAGTTCCTGGAGTGGTGGGGGGTCGGAGGGATGGGGTGGCTGGGTGATAGACATTGGGGAGTGTATGTGCTATGGTGAGCACTGTGAATTGTGCATGACTGTTGAATCACAGATCTGTACCTCTGAAACAAATAATACATTATATGTTAAAAAAAAAAAAAAGAAGAAAATAGCAGGAGGGGAAGAACGAAGTGGGGGAAATCGGAGGGGGAGATGAACCATGAGAAACGATAGACTCTGAAAAACAAACTGAGGGTTCTAGAGGGGAGGGGAGTGGGAGGATGGGTTAGCCTGGTAATGGGTATTAAAGAGGGCACGTATTGAAGGGAGCACTGGGTGTTATGTGCAAAAAATGAATCATTGAACACTACATCAAAAACTAATGATGTAATGTATGGTGATTAACATAACATACTAATATATACACACACACACACACACACACACATATAAATCTATACATTTAATGCACAAATGTGTATATATAATAATTATATATATATTTAATAATGTTGAGAAGGCAAGTGAGATGAGAACCAAGAACAGAACATTGAATTCAGCATGTAGAAGTCAGTTCAGACTTTGACAAGAGCAGTGAACGTGAAGCAGAATGGGCACAAGCTGATTCAGTGGTATAGTAGAGAATGAAGGAGGAAAATTAGGAAAGAGAAGGACGCCTGGGTGGCTCAGTCGGTTAAGCGTCTGCCTTCGGCTCAGGTCATGATCCCAGGGTCCTGGGATTGAGCCCCACCTCCAGCTCCCTACTCTGCGGGAGCCTGCTTCTCCCTCTCCTCCCCACCTGTGCTCTTTGTCACTATCTGCCTCTCTCTCTCAAATAAATAAATAAAATCTTTTTAAAAAAACAAAGAAATTAGGGAAGAGATAGTTGACAATTCTTTTAAGGATTTAAAAAATGGCGGATCCTTCTTCCCAATTTCATACCCTCTATAAGTAAAGTACAGATTTCTCACAAATTCATAAACAGGAAACACATATAAACAGCTATGTAAAAAACCTTTGGAGCTACTGAGAATTTTTAAGTAAATAATCTACTAAAGCATTTCACCTCAACTTCCACCACTTACACAGTAAACTATTTTGTTTCTTCACCTAATTTTGTAGCCACAAAGTTTTCCTCAGCCTACACTGCATGTGGTTACTTCTGTTCACTTACATACATGCTCATTTCTCTTTCACTGGGTTCCAGGAGGTCTTGGGGGAAATATTCATAGCTTTTCTTTGTTATTCTCATCCACTCCCGAGTTGCAGTTACATGTTAGAATCAGTTCCTTGGAGAACTAGAAGGCAATTCAGCAGAAAGAGCTTCCTTTTTATTGGCTCTAAATCCATGAAAGGTCCATCACTGGAGATCAAAATTGTGTGAGTTTTAGTTGTGTGCTTTTCTGAATTTTCTCCCCATTTACAGGTTTTGAGGCAGAAAGAGGGTCACATATACACAGTGAAATAGTGAAGAGTTTAGAAAAGTCTTGAATAACAACATAATCATTTAAGAGGCAAGTAGAGGAAGAGAAGGAAAGAAAAAAGCACACATATGGGGGTGCCTGGGTGGCTCAGTTGGTTAAGCGACTGCCTTCGGCTCAGGTCATGATCCTGGAGTCCCGGGATCGAGTCCCGCATCAGGCTCCTTGCTTGGCAGGGAGTCTGCTCCTCCCTCTGACCCTCCTCCCTCTCATGCTCTCTGTCTCTCATTCTCTCTCTCTCAAATAAATAAATAAAATCTTTAAAAAAAAAAAGCACACATATGATATTGTTTAAGAATAAAAAAAATAAGACAAAGCAATTCTCAGAAAACACAAGAGCATTTCCACAATATCAAATTCATAGCCATCAAATACTATGAGAACATAAATACATCCCATACATTTAGTAAGTAAGGTATCATTAATAAATACAGTAAGATCAATTTTAACTGAATTGTGTGGGGAAAAAAAAATGATTCAAAAAGTCAGTTAAAGAATAAACAGGATTTAATAAGGAGAGTCAAAAAAGTAGCATGGATATGAACTGCATGAGACTAGGAATTGTATCTATTTTATACAATATGTATACCCAGTACCTACCACAAAGACTGGTAAAAAGTAGAGACGCACATTAAATATTTATTATTCAATGTATCCAGAGAAAGAAGACTTACTCGATAGTCCTTCTGTGTTTGTTATCTTTCCTATTTAATAACCTGAGAAACTGTGGGGCACTAATACCCTGTTTTCTTTTAGAAATGTACAACTCTTAAGCCAATCACTGACTATATGTTTCAGAAGACAAAATGTCATTTGGTGTTTAATATCAGAAAGGCCTCTTTGGGCAACTGGGTGGCTCAGATGGTTAAGCATCTGCCTTTGGCTCAGGTCATGATCCCAGGGTTCTGGGGTCGAGTCCCACATCAGGCTCCCTGCTTGGAAGGGGGCCTGCTTCTTCCTCTCTCTCCGCTGCTCCCCCTGCTTGTGCTCTATAGCTCTCTCTGTCAAATAAATAAATAAAATCTTTAAAAAAAAAAACCTCTTTGATAATATAGCTACTTAACAAATATAATATGCTGACTATAAATAAGGGAAAATTAAAAAATAAATGAAATATTTACTGTTAACAGTAATATAATTTAGCTTTAAGTTTCATAATTCATAGACTTCATTTTAAACTTTTAAGATTAAATACATAAAATAAAGTAGAACACAATACTTTCTTCCTATTCATTTTGAAAGTCTAGTCATATTTTGAATATACATTTAATATTACCATAGTAGTAATAATTAATTTAGATGTGTTACTAATCGAAAACAGTCTGTGTCATTAATATGTGTTTCCTTTGTTGTTAATTAAACCCCTAGAGTATGCAATTACTCTATAAGAGTCTTCAATGTATTTACACTAGTGTTCTAGTAGATACAATGTGTGTGGTAAAATTCTTTAAAATAATAGCATGAGTAATGTAAAATATATTCAGTGAGCCAAAAGACATTTGCATAAACGCTCCTGAGCCATCTAAGTAATAAAGTTTAGTATCTTCTATATTTCTCGATCATTTCTAAATTTTGTAGCTACTAAAAAAACCCTCCCTTGATTATTTTGAAATAAAATAAAAATACTCTTATTCATGTCATTCATTTGCTTTTTTGAGAAAGATTATATTCACTTACATTAGGTGTGCAGACTTGTGAGCCTTTTAAATTTAGATTTTGTAGCAATAGATAGCACAGCTTCTAACCAAGTTCTATATTTTCATACTAATTTTCTGAAACCTTACTTATTCATTGCAAATTATATTCATTGTTAATTATTTCAGTTTAGGCCCTATTAATGTGAAACAGACATATTTACTTGGTTTACTATGTGTATAATATTTTAGATGATATTCTGATAACTTTATTCTATTCTATACACAGAAGGTATCATATGGGCACAAAAGTTATCCACAGGTGGGACTTTCCTCCCACCTCTCAACACGTATAGTAATAGAAAAGTGGAAAGTCTCTGGCCTTTCACAAGTAATGCTACTACTTCTCTCAACTCTTTCAGAGAGACTGTTCTCACTAGATACAATGATATCCAGATCCTTGAGGTATTATTGGACACTGATTCTAAAATAATACTAATTCCTGGAGATTTAAGATTAAGTCTGTGATCCATGGGTCAGAGTGCATTTAATGGATTCAGAAGATAAATGTCATTTTGTTTTAAATCCACTTCATGGTAGTTTAATTCATATCTATCACTCATACTATATTTATTCCCATACCCAGTGTGTATTATTATAGTAAATATTTTTACCAACTGGAAGAACACCCACAATGTCTGCTTGACACAGAGATAATGGTTATGATGGTAGAAAAAGTCAAGTGGAAGAATTTGGAACTCCCACTGCCTAACAAAATAGTAAATAGCAAATCAATTCCAATATTATAACTTCAAGGGGAATATAAGAATTAGTGTCATATTGAAGGATGGTAGGGTTCAAGAATATTGATTCTTATCACATCCACATTTCTACTTTCCAGTACAGGGATAGATTATATTTGAGAATGGCAGTGGATTGTTTTACGATTAATCACCTGCAAATGCAATTACAGCTATTGTTTGTGATGTGAACTTATTGTCAAACAGTCCCTGGCAATCAGTATGCACGAACTAGGATGAAAACACTTTTACCTCTAGACCAAGAAATGGAGAATATCATAAGTAGATGGCTTTTATCTGGAATAGATAGCAATATACATTTCCTACCTTGCCCTAAAGTTTACCTGGCTTTAAACTATTATAAATTCAAGGTATCTTTGCCATATCAAAATCACAGAACATTACTATAAATGATTATTTAGGTTAAATAATATTATATGAATCTGCAGAGTTGTTCCTAAATGCTTTGACAAGATATATGCATGCTAGAGGTCTGCAACAACACCTATGACCTGCCCCCTTAACAAATTTCTGACTGTTTATTTGCCAAAGAAATATTAGATATCCCCTCCAAAGTGAAGAAATATATTGTACCTTACATCATCTACTACAAAGAATGTTCTAAAAGAGGTGACTTTTCTTGCATTTTTAAAAAGATTTTATTTATTTATTTGAGAGAATGAGAGAGAGAGAGCATGGGGGGAGGTTAAAGGGAGGAGCAGACTCCCTGCTGAGCAGGGACCCTGATGCCAGACTCAATCCCAATCCCGGGACTCCAGGATCATGACCCGAGCCCAGGGCAGTCGCCCAACCAACTGAGCCACCCAGGCACACTTTCTTGCATTTTTGAATGCTAACTATTCTAATGTTCTCATTTATCCCCTAAATGGCTTAAGAGATTGGTAGCTTTGGGTGGCTTTTAGTGCAAGGTTTTCCAGCTGGTTTGCTCAGAACTGTAAGCAGCATTGCTACTCAGTACTTATCAAATATCAAAATGTTATGAATATCAAAATATCTATGATGGATAGGGATACTGTAAGGAGCTGCAGATATTCCTGCTAAAAGCATTATAATGGAGTCCACTAGGTTTTGGAGTTAAGATATTCCCTCTTTAGAAAATAACTGTTCTTCTTTTGGAAAACAGATCTTGGTCTAGTGATAGAACTTAAGTTGCATCCTTAGTCTTCCACATATGATTTCCAGGGCAATCGCCCATGACTATTTGACTGGGAAAAAAAGAAAAAAAGACTAGAATCTGGTTCACAGATAACTTTTTATGACATGCTGAAACCATTTGGAATGAAATTGTTCCTATGGTTTAATTTAATTCAATATCTATAAATGAAGAGGACATAAATCTAAGCAGAGTATATTATTCCTAATTTTTCTGGAAATAAAGAGAAATTGAGATAAGGATCTATATTAATGCATTGGTTGATTTGAACAGGGGCTTGGAAGAAAAAAGATTGGAAGACTGGTGAGAAGGAGACTTGCACAATGTTTTGAGGGATAACTATTAAAAATAGGCTTGATTTGTAAAAATATTTTTGTCCCATGTGAATGAATCCCTTCCATAGATCCCCACTATGGACATGCTCACTGATCAAATGTAAAGGTAATGTTAGTCACCCTTAACTTCCAGCTTGTTTGGTATACCCACAAATAAGGTAGAAAGGCAACAATGGAGATTATGCATGGGGTCAAAAACATGGATTCTCTATGCCAGGCCAATTTGGCCACCACTGCTTCTCAGTGCTCAGTGGCAAGGAGCAAGCTGATCACCAATATGGTGCTATAAACCAGAATGGACAAGCCATTTGGTGGCAAATTAATTATGCTGAACTTTTTCCTTCAGTGAAGGGCTAGAAATACATCCTCATGGGAAGAGATACTATATTTGGATTGAATTTCCTTATCTACCAATATTCCAGTTATCTGTTCCTACATAACAAAATTCTCCAGAAATTAGGCTGTGCATTTCTAACTCATATAGCATCAGCTGAGGTGAGCTTATGATGGAGTATCCACTTCCAACGTGGCTTCTTCATTCACATGCCTGGTTCCTGAGTGTTTCTTAGTGTGTCTCTGCCCCTCACCCCTTTCTCTCCATATGGTATTTATCCTTCAGATCCTATATGCCTTGGGCTTATCATAGTATAACAGTTTCTGGGTATTTGGTCTTCTTAAAAGGTGGCTGATGCCCCAAGTCAATTGTTTCAGTGTTCAAAAAGCACTCCAAGGAATCTAAGCAGAAATTGCAAGGCTTATTATGACCAACCCTCAGCAGTTTAAACTATCACCTCAGCTGATTCTACTGGCCAATCAACTCACTAAGGACATCCTGATTTAAGTAGAGAAAAGGAATAAATACCACTTCTCCCTGGCAAAATGTTATCCACATACAAGGAGGGAAAAATTGTTTGGAACCATCTTAAAGAGGAGCCACCACATCCATTTCTTTCTGCCAACAATAAAATATATCATTCACCATCATGGCACCGCATACAACCCATTTCTGATTAAGATATTCTTTTAATTATGTACAAAATATGCATATGTTAACCTTACTGAAGTATGGAATAGCTTATTGAAGATACTACTATGGTTTCAGAAGTATAAAATTCATTCCAAGTTTGAGATTCTGTCCCTCTAGAAGTGGTATAGTACCCAAACCAGATATCAATAAGTGGTAAGCTTTCTTATGTAACTAGAATGTATGCATTCTAAAATTAAGGGACAGAAATTAGAATGCCACCTCTTGCTATGACACCTACTGATCTTCTCACAAAAACTTTGCTTCCTTTCCCTACAACTATGGGTTCTTCAGTTTTGGAAGATGTAATACTCAAAGGAAAAATGGTTCCATCAGGAGATACAAAATGATCCCTTTTAAATGAAAATTGAGATTACCTACTAGGCTTTTGGTTTCCTCCTACCTCTGAGTCAGTAGAAATTGATGGAGATTATAGTGTTGATTGGGATGATTGATCTTGTCCATCTAAGGGAAATAAGTTTGTTTCTACAGAACAGAGCAAGGGAGGAAAATGAATGGAATCTAGGTGATTCCCTGGGATTCTCTATTACTGCCACATCCAGAGGAAAATATCAATGAAAGTTCACTCTACTTCTATACAAATCTAACCACTAAGTGCTTAAAATTGCTGAAAAATCAAAGTTCAAATGTTTTAAATAACTTCTCTTCTCTTCTCTTAACATTTTTGCCTGTAGGTTACACAACACCATGCTAGTACAAGGACTAAAACCAGAGGGGAAATATACATCACCTAGAGATCCTGAACTTGGACCTGAATGCAGCAAGAGATACACACTTACATATTGTTTATTTGATTGTCTCCCTTCTTTTTTTTTCTTCCTTCCTTCTTTCCTTAATCTTCTTTGGAGAGGAAATTAATTTCTATTTAGTTATATGAGGCTTAGTTCGGAAGGTATCACTGCATTTTATTAGGAACACGTTTTGTTGTTTTTTTTTTAACTAGAATTACAATCTGGGGGAAAGTGGTGTATATTGGTTGCTGCATACTATAGTATGAAATGTAGTGGATGTTTCTAGGTGTTTTATTGTCAAGCAATTTAATCCCATTTTTTTGCATGGGGAATTCCCAACTGTATATATTTTTGGCAATTGGACATGTTTATGTGGATCTTTTAACCTGGCCCAGTGATTAAAGTAAGCAGAGATAAGAAATCCAATTCAATCATGACATCAATGGTAGCCATGCCAGTTTTCAGGGGCATCTGTAGCAAAAGTGCCAGCAAAGAGAACTTATGGTGTGTAACACTGGTGATGGTCATGGTGGTGGTGGTACAAGCGGAAACAATTTGTGCCCACTTGTGGGAAAATGGTCCTCCCAGATTACTTCTGTGGTGTGATTTAAGCAGCAGTCCTTATTCTCTAGATTCCCTTTTTCCTTCCTTATTTTCAAAGTGTGGTTCTCCCATTTTGCTGGTGAATTTATGACCTACCTAATAATCAATCAGTAAATTCTCCTAATGCTTAAATTGGTCAGAATCAATTTCTGTTGCATGCAACTGTGAATCCTGTCTTATAAACATATATCTACAAAGACAAATACCTTTTAAGTACATTCTGCATGAAATATGAAGAAAGTAAATGTGTATTAAAATTTTTTGATGTCTCTTAAAAAAATTTCTGTATCAGTGTGATTGATATTTACCTCACACAAAATATGCAATCCATCATATGCATACCCCATCAAAAAGTAAGAATTACAGTCTGCCTGAGGATAGTGAAATCATATCAATTTTCTATAAAATATAACTGAACACTCACTTCTCCACTGTGGAACAGACATTCATCAGCACATCCTGTGAAAGGAATGCAGGTGTTTTACAGAATACCAAACAAGTACTGATCTCTAGTAGTATTATAAAGAATGCAAGCATTGGTATTATACCAGTTGTTTTACCCTGTGGTATTGGCACTTTATGTAGCCATAAAAAAATCAGATAGCCCTGAGGTGTCATTTTCTTATTGTTTAAGGATAACTATATGTACTGAACACTCATACACACAAAATGATAAAGATGTGCCTTCAGATAATGTAGTATTCAAAATGTTTCACAAGTACTTGCCTTAAGTATGATCCTCACATTGATAATTTCACTCCCACAGCTCAGAGGAAGGTCACTACGTCTTTGGGTTATGTTGACTAGAAATGTCTTTTTAAAGTGGAAAGAATCAGTATTTATTATAACGTAACAACTAAATAAATATATTAAGAGTTACAAACTTCCAGTTATAAAATTTAAAAAGTCATAGGAATGAAAAGCATAGCATCAGGAATATAGTCAAAAATACTGTAATAACTTTGTATGGTGACAGATGTAAGTACTGTAGTGAGCACTGCATAATGTGAAGAATTGTGAAATCACTATGTTGTACACCTGAAACTAATATAGCATTATATGTCAACTATACTTAAATTTTTAAAAAGATAAATAAATCTAAAATTAAGTGTTATAAATGAAAACAGTTCAACCATTAAATGTATTACTATTTTTTAATTTCAAATTTTGTGTGTAGGTAAAATTTTTTATATAATTTTATATATGTAGTCCAACATATCTAAGACAATACTTTACATATATTATGGCAATCAAGACATGACTAGAGTTGGTAATTAAGTTTTGTGAACTTAACAAAATAATTTATCAAGAGAGTAATTTAAGGGGTACCTGGGTGGCTCAGTCATCTAAGAATCTGACTCTTGATCTCAGCTTAGGTCTTGATCTCAGGGTCATGAGTTCAAGCTCCACACTGGGCATGGAGCCTACTCAAAAAAAAAAAAAAAAATAGAGAGAGTGAGAGAGAAAGAAATCTAAGAGGAATGTAATACTTTTTTTTCAACAAGATTTGGAAAGAACCTTTGTAAAAACAGATGATATATATATACCTATAGGTACTGTCTTTTTTTTTTTTTACATTAAAGTTGATTACTCGCCAGAAAAAAAAACTTGATGCCTAGGTTTTTAAATACCATGTTTATTATAATATTGTTAAATCTTCTTACTAGTTTGTCTTCATTTAATTTGAAGGTCATTACTATATACATATTTAACACCATAGCAGTGCTTTATGGAATATGCTATTTGGATCATTTTATTTTTTATTCAAGAGACTGCAGGGTGCCTGGGTGGTTCAGTCAGTTGAGCATCATATTCTTGGTTTCAGCTCAGGTCATGATCTCAGGGTCGTGAGATCGAGCCCTATGTCAGGCTCCATGCTCAGCGGGGAGTCTGCTGGAGATTCTCTCTCTCCCTCTGCCCCACCCCTCACTCACACTTGCTCTCTCTCTCTCTTTCTCTAAATTAAATAAATAGATAAAATCTTTTATTAAAAAATAGGTTGTATAACTCCTCCTCTTGACCATGTTGTCAAATTATTTATAATCTTCTCATCCTGGAGTAATTGTTACCTCTCTCCGGTCAACTTCACATTTGATGAATAAGTATTTTGTTAAGTTCTGCTGAAATATATGTTAGTGTAATGTTCTGCATTGGCAATTGGTCTATGAGTTACTGGACTGCATGTGTGTACTTATATGCATTTGGATATGCAGTAGCTATACCTGTATTGGTATGGTATCCTTGCTCATTACGTTAATATGAATGTATCAACCAATGAATCAATGCTACCTTTTTAAGATTACAGTTTCTATTTTTTCACTTTTGATGACCCAGTAAAGTTAAGCAGCATGATGTCTGACTCAGTAGATTCTCTAAATGTTTGATGAATGAACAAATAATTGCTCATCATTGAAATATAAGAGAGATAGCCTCCATTCATTTTTTTGGTGTTCAATAAACTCATTCATAACACAGAAAAAAGTGTGAAATAAATGCAATCATGTGAAAGAGACATATGATTATAGTTTGTTATATATAGACATCATATATTTACTATATCTGAACCCTTTTCAGCTACCCTATGTTCTTTGCTCTAGCAAAGCATTTAAATAAGAGTTTGAAATATTCTCTAGTATTTTTTTTTTTTTAGTTTATTATGATTCATTGTGACATTGATTACAAACTGTGGTAGTCATTTTACTTATAGGAGGTGATTTACAGAGCATGCTTTATTCCTTTGAAAGTTTACAAGCTTCAAAGGGACAGCAATGTCCTATGATAACACATATTTATTGAATAATAACAATGTTCTGAGTATGCTACCTGTAATGACCCATTTAATCAATCAGATAAGACTATTGCACAGGGATAATTATTTTCTTTGTTTACATATTAGGAAACTGGGGCACAGAAGGTAAATAGCTTGCCTAAGGTCACAGAGATAAAAAGGGCTAAATCTAGAATTTACAAGGCAGTGTAACTCTGGAGTTAGTATTTGTAATTGCTACCCTCAAATGATAAAGGGTACAGCTCTACTTGGTAGATCAGGAAAATTGAGCTTTCATGATTTTGCCTTAGCCGTTCCTGAAATAAAATAACACTGTCTTTAAAAATTACAATAATGATGCTTTCCAGCAATCCCCAATTTTCCTTTATTTTTGTTCCATTTCCTTCTCTCCACCAGGCATGAGGTGTGTCACCACAGAATGAAGGTCTTACCTAGGCAGATCCTGAAGCTCATTATGGACAAGAAATCTGTGCTTACTTAGTAGTAGGGAAGGCTGTATTTTCCAGCTAGAAGTGTTTACTCATCTTGGAAGAATGACACATAACTTGCCTCCCTGCCAAAAACATGTTCTCCTTTGGAACTGGGCACTAAAAGCCTCACAAACCTGGGCAAGAAGTATATCAGGACCCAAAACACTCAAACTCAGCCTGAAGACAGAACAGGTATAATAATTATACAGGTAACTGTCTCTAATGGACTGAACTTAGCTTCTGCTTCTACAGTATATTATGAGTTTAGCTGTATTCCCACAAATCTCTTTAAAAACATTGTTTTTAGTTATCCTTCAAGGGCAAATAAAAAATGAAACAATTCCTGAGTTTACCTCAACAATTAACTGAACAATGAACTGGAGAAAAATCTTTACTGTACTTAAAAACACACTCCTAAGAGTTCAATCAAAGCTAAAAGGTATATATTTCCTCAACCCACTGAACCTTAATAAATAAAAAGTAAAATATCCAATATATGTAAAAAGTGAACTAATACATTTTTTCATGATTTAAATATAATATTCTTTTACATATTACCTTATAAAGTACCCCCAAAGAAAGAAAAATACTCCACATCTTTTAAAATGTTTTATTTATCCTGCTTTTTGCCATTTTAATTATCTCGTGTCTTGGTGTGGACCTCCTTGGGTTGAATTTTTAGGGGAAATTTCTGTGCCTCCTGGATCTCTGTGCCTCTGTGCCTGCCTCTGTTTCCTTTCCCAGATTAGGGAAGTTTTCAGCTATTATTTCTTCACATACATTTTTTGCCCCCCCTTTTCTCTCTCTTCTGGGATTCCTATAATGGGAATATTATTACACTTGATGGGGTCAATGAGTTCCCCAAAACTGTTCTCAATTTGCATGATTTTCTTTCCTCTCCTTTGCTCAGCTTGGTTACTTTCCATTACTTTGTCTTCCAGGTCATTATTTCATTCTTCTGCTTCATCTGGCCTGATATTTATTATATTTTTAATTCATTTATGGTGTTGTTGATGTCTGATTCGTTCTTTTCTCTGTGTTAAGATTCTTACTGATGTCCTCCACTCTTTTCTCTAGTCCAGCAAGCATCTTTGTGATCATTACTTTAAATTCTCTATCAGGCATATCATTTATATCTGTTTCACTTTGGTCCTTTGTGGTGCTTGGTCCTGTTCTTTCATGTTGGAGATGTTCTCTGTCTTCTCATTTTGTCTGACTTTCTATGTCTGTTTCTGTGTGTTAGGAAGGTTGGCTACTTCTCTTGCTCTTAATGATAATAGCATTATGAAGAAGAGACCTGTAGTGTCCTGCAGTGCAGTGTCTCCTGTTCCACAGGGCCTGCCCTCCAGAGAGTGTCTCCTATGTGTGTTGCATGTGCTCAGCTGCTGAGTCTTGGACTCTTTTTCCTTCAGTCCAGTTGTCTGCAGAGAATTTCTCTGCCTACTGTGGACAGTCTTTGGTCTCCAGCAGGGGGTGGGGTGTGTTTTAACAAGGTGTGCAGTGGTTTGCTTGCAAATTAGCCTGCCCCCACTGCTGCTGGAACTGGATTCCTGCACATCTTGAAGTAATTAAATGTTTCTTATTCCTCTTGGCCAAGTATGAGTCATAGCTAAAGCTCTGAGACTACCATATTTTTCTTTAGACACCCATGGTTCATACACTGTAGAAAAATTAGGAGACCATAGTCTCTCATGGTTCGTCTCCCCCTCTAATGGACACTGAAAAACAAACTGAGGGTTCTAGAGGGGAGGGGAGTGGGGGGTATTAAGGAGGGCACATACTGCATGGAGCACTGGGTGTTATATGCAAACAATGAATCATGGATCACTACATCACAAACTAATGATGTAATGTATGGTGATTAACATAACATAATAAAAAAATGGAAAAGGAAAAAAAATTAGGAGACCATAAAATTTTGATATTATGTACTATAATATTAACAGTATACTTGAATTGTTATATGGTAGGTGATAGACAAATGTATAAAATATTATAAAATTCAGAGAATGACTATTTCCACTAGCTAAGCATTCAAATATTTTCTGGCATAGTTTGCTCAGGTAAACTAATTTAAGCAAGTTAAAAAAAATTACTGTTTAGGCTCTTTGTTAGATTTTTATTATTTACTGCTTTGCTAAAGGTTCTAGTTTTTTATGATTTTATAATGCTTCCAACAGCCTCATAATAACAATTGTATTAACTACAAACATGTTCGTACACCTTACCTGCATGTCAGAAATACGCCAAAATATAACTAGCCACTGAAATAAAACTCTCTTCATACCATTCATCAGAAGCATAGGAAGGATAAGCAAGAAATAATTTGTAGTTCATTTAACAAAAAGTCTTCAGAATAAGATATCCAGAGTAGGGCAATATGTTATGTCCTCATCTAATGTGACTCATTTTGAACTGGACTTTGTGTCTGATGAGAGTTAATGAGTAAATCTGATTCTACATTTAGAAATAAATGTAATGAACAATAAATATTAGTACTCCAATATTATGGCTTAGCAATAATGAATTGATGGTTTGTAAAGGTGTTATTCATATGCATAATTTTGAATATATTGAATATATATTAATATATATATTATCTGAATATTAATTTAAACATAAAAGGAGATATGTAGGTGTGGCTAGAACAATTCCCTTCTTAAAGATTCACTTATTTTATTGGAATTGGATTACCCACTTATCATTACTGGGGATTTTCAACAAGAATGTTTTTTGTACAACTGGCTACATTATCTTCTCAGGCTGATTAAATTGAAATATGGGAACGAGGAGGAGCAAGATGGCGGAGGAGTAGGAGACCTAAATTTCATCTGGTCCCAGGAATTCAGCTAGATAGGGATCAAACCATCTGAACACCTACAAACTTAACAGGAGATCGAAGAAAAGAATAGCAGCAACTCTCTGAACAGAAAAGCGACCACTTTCTGGAAGGTAGGACATGCAGAGAAGTGAATCCAAGGCGATATTCAGCAATATAAATGGCAGGGGAGGGAGCCTCTGTCAGGCGGCAAGTGATAGAGAGTAGAGCACAAAATCGGAACTTTTAGAAGTCTGCTCTGCTGAGGCAGAGCTCCCAGGTATCGGAGCAGAGAAGACGGCTGCAGAGATGGAGCTGAGGAGTGGGCTCGCAGTTCGGGTTGCCATAAAATGTGACCCGCAGCACAGTTGGGGCACTGCCCATCGATCAGGGACCCAACCAGCAACAGATCTGGGGAGACTCCCTTTCCTCCCCTGGGAGAAGTGGTGCAGGAGTGCACCACAGAACTCTGCTGGGTTTGGAGACTCCAAACAGGGTCGTGTGCCAGAGATAGAAATGCTCAGTCACAACCTGGTGAGCATGGAGTGCAGCCAGAGACCAGGGAGATGGAAGTGATTGATTGCTTTTCTCTGGGGGCTCACTGAGGAGTAGGGCCCCAAGCTCTTGGCTCCTCCGGGTCGGAGGATTGATAAGATGTTGGTTGAAAACAATGGAACTAAATTCATGTCTTTCAATAATTACCCTGAATGTAAATGGGCTAAATGCCTCAATCAAAAGACACATGGGGTATCAGGCTGGATAAAAAAACAAGACCCATCGATATGCTGTCTGCAAACGACTCATTTTAGATGCAAAGACACTTCCAGATTGAAAGTGAGGGGGTGGAAAACCATTTACCATGCTAATGGACACCAAAAGAAAGCTGGGGTGGCAATCCTTCTAGCAGACAAATTAGATTTTCAACCAAAGACTATAATAAGAGATGAGGAAGGACACTATATCATACTTAAAGGGTCTATCCAACAAGAAAATCTAACAATTGTAAATATCTATGTCCCTAACATGGGAGCAGTCAATTATATAAGCCAATTAGTAACAAAATCAAAGAAACACATCAACAACAATACAATAATAGTAGGGGACTTTAACACTCCCCTCACTGAAATGGACAGATCATCTAAGCAAAAGATCAGCAAGGAAATAAAAACTTTAAATGACAGACTGGACTAAATGGACTTCACAGATATATTCAGAACAGTCCATCCCAAAGCAACAGAATACACATTCTTCTCTAGTGCCCATGGAACATTCTCCAGAATAGATCACATCCTAGGTCATAAATCAGGTCTCAACTGGTACCAAAAGTTTGGGATCATTCCCTGCATATTTTTGGACCACAATGCTTTGAAACAGGAAATCAATCACAAGAGGAAAGTCGGAAAGAACTCAAATATATGGAGGCTAAAAAAGCATCCTACTAAAGAATGAATGGGTCAACCAGGAAATTAAAGAATTTAAGAAAATTCATGGAAACAAATGAAAATGAAAACACAACTGTTCAAAATCTTTGGGATGCAGGAAAGGAGGTCCTAAGAGGAAACTATACAGCAATACAAGCCTTTCTCAAGAAACAAGAAAGGTCTCAAATACACAACCTAACCCTACACCTAAAGGAGCTGAAAAAGAACAGCAAATAAAACCCAAACCCAGGAGGAGAAGAGAAATAATAAAGATCAGAGCAGAAATCAATGAAATAGAAACCAAAAGAACAGTAGAACAGATCAACGAAACCAGGAGCTGGTTCTTTGAAAGAATTAAAAGATTGACAAACCCCTGGCCAGACTTATCAAAAAGAAAAGAGAAATGACCCAAATCAACAAAATCATGAATGAAAGAGGAGAGATCACAACCAACACCAAAGATATACAAACAATTATAAGAACATATTATGAGCAACTATATGCCAGCAAATTAGACAATCTGGAAGAAATGGATGTATTCCTAGAGATGTACAAACTACCAAAACTGAACCAGGAAGAAATAGAAAACCTGAACAGATCTATAAACACTAAGGAAATTGAAGCAGTAATCAAAAATCTCCCAACAAACAAGAGCCCAGGGCCAGATGGCTTCCCAGGGGAATTCTACCAAACATTTAAAGAATTAATACCTATTCTTCTGAAACTGTTCCAAAAAATGGAAATGGAAGGAAAACTTCCAAACTCATTTTATGAGGCCAGCATTACCTTGATCCCAAAATCAGACAAAGACCCCATCAAAAAGGAGAATTATAGACCATTATCCCTGATGAACATGGATGCAAAAATTCTCACCAAAATACTAGCCAATAGGATCCAACAGTAGATTAAAAGGATTATTCACCACAACCAATTGGGATTTATTCCTGGGCTACAAGGTTGGTTCAACATCCACCAATCAACCAATGTGATACAGTATATTAATAAAAGAAAGAACAAGAACCATTTGATCCTCTCAATAGATGCAAAAAAAGGACTTCACAAAGTACAGCATCCATTCCTGATCAAAAGTCTTCAGAGTTTAGGGATGGAGGGTACATACCTCAATATCATAAAAGCCATCTATGAAAAACCCACAGCAATATCATTCTCAGTGGGGAAAAACCTGAGAGCTTTCCCCCTAAGGTCAGGAACACGGCCCAGGGATGTCCACTATCATCACTGCTATTCACCATAGTACTAGAGGCTCTAGCCACAGCAATCAGACAACAAAAAGAAATAAAAGGCATCTGAATCAGCAAAGAAGAAGTCAAACTCTCACTCTTTGCAGATTATACTATACTTTATGTGGAAAACCCAAAAGACTTCACGCCAAAATTGCTAGAACTCATACCGGAATTCAGTAAAGTGGCAGGATATAATATCAATGCACAGAAATCAGTGGCATTCCTATACACTAACAAGACAGAAGAAAGAGAAATTAAGGAGTCGATCCATTTACAATTGCACCCAAAACCATAAGATACCTAGGAATAAATCTAACCAAAGAGGCAAAGAATCTGTACTCAGAAAACTATAAAATACTCATGAAAGAAATTGAGGAAGACACAAAAAAATGGAAAAATGTTCCATGCTCATGGATTGGAAGAACAAATATTGTGCAGATATCAATGCTACCTAGAGCAATCTACACATTTAATGCAATCCCTATCAAAATACCATTCAATTTTTTCAAAGAAATTGAACAAATAATCCTAAAATTTGTATGGAACCAGAAGAGACCCTGATAGCCAGACGGATGTTGAAAAAGAAAAGCAAAGCCGATGGCATCACAATTCCGGACATCAAGCTCTATTACAAAGCTGTCATCATCAAGACAGTATGGTACTGGCACAAAAACAGACACATAGATCAATGGAACAGAATAGAGAGGGCAGAAATGGACTCTCAACACTATGGTCAACTAATCTTGGACAAAGCAGGAAAGAATGTCCAATGGAAAAAAGACAGTCTGTTCAACAAATGGTTTTGGGAAAATTGGACAGCCACATGCAGAAGAATGAAACTGGACCATTTCCTTACACCACACACAAAAATAGACTCCAAATGGTTGAAAGACCTCAGTGTGAGACAGGAGTCCATCAAAATCCTAGAGGACAACAGAGGCAGCTATCTCTTCAACCTCAGCCACAGCAACTTCTTAGAAACATCGCCAAAGGCAAGGAAAGCAAGGGCAAAAATGAACTATTGGGACTTTATCAAGATAAAAACTTTTGCACAGCAAAGGAAACAGTCAACAAAACCAAAAGACAGCCGACAGAATGGGAAAAGATATTTGCAAATGACATATCAGATAAAGAGCTAGTATCCAAAATCTATAAAGAACTTATCAAACTCAACACCCATAGAACAAATAACCAATCAAGAAATGGGCAGAAGACGGGTGCCTGGGTGGCTCAGATGGTTAAGCCTCTGCCTTCGGCTCAGGTCATGATCCCAGGGTCCTGGGATCGAGTCCCGCATCGGGCTCTCTGCTCCTTGGGAGCCTGCTTCTCCCTCTGCCTCTCTCTCTCTCTCTCTTGCTCGCTCTCTCTGTCTCTCATGAATAAATAAATAAAATCTTAAAAAAAAAAAAAAAAAAGAAATGGGCAGAAGACATGAACAGACATTTTTCCAAAGAAGACATCCAAATGGCCAACAGACACATGAAAAAGTGCTCAACATCGTTTGGCATCAGGGAAATGCAAATCAAAACCTCAATGAGATACCACCTCACACCAGTCAGAATGGTTAAAATTAACAAGTCAGGAAACGACAGATGTTGGCGAGGATGCGGAGAAAGGGGAACCCTCCTACACCGTTGGTGGGAATGCAAGCTGGTGCAGCCACTCTGGGAAACAGCATGGAGGTTCTTCAAAAAGTTGAATATAGAGCTGCCTACGACCCAGCAATTGCACTACTGGGTATTTACCCCAAAGATACAAATGTAGTGATCTGAAGGGGTACAATCACCCCGATGTTTATAGTAGCAATGTCCACAATAGCCAAACTACGGAAAGAGCCAAGATGTCCATCGACAGATGACTGGATAAAGAAGATGTAGTGTGTATATATATATATACAATGGAATATTATGCAGCCACCAAAAGGAATGAAATCTTGTCATTTGCAATGATGTGGATGGAACTGGAGGGTATTATGCTGAGTGAAATAAGTCAATCAGAGAAAGACATGTATCATATGACCCCCCCCCAAAAAAAAAGACATGTATCATATGACCTCACTGATATGATGAATTCTTAATCTCAGGAAACAAACTGAGGGTTGCTGGAGTGGTGGGGGGTAGGAGGGATGGGGTGGCTGGGTGATGGACATTGGGCAGGGTATGGGCTATGGTGAGCACTGTGAATAGTGTAAGACTGTTGAATCACAGACCTGTACCTCTGAAACAAATAATACATTATATGTTAAAAAAAAAAAGAAAGAAGAAGATAGTAGGAAGGGAAAAATGAAGGAGGAGGAATTGGAGGGGGAGACAAACCATGAGAGACTATGGACTCTGAGAAACAAACTGAGGGTTCTAGGGGGAGGAGGGTGGGGAATGTGTTAGTCTGGTGATGGGTATTAAAGAGGGCACATATTGAATGGAGCACTGGGTGTTATAAGCAAACAATGAACAACTACAACAAAATCTAATGATGTAACGTATGATGATTAACATAACATAATAAAATAAAGTTAAAAAAAAGAAATATGGGAAGACAGACAGCCTTAGAAGGTAAACATTAACTAATATAAAAAAAATAAAACATTTTAAACTCACAGAGAAGACAGAGTTTGCATAGTTAATATAAATTCACTATAATACATATTAAATGTTAAAGAATACAGATAAATAGTATTATGTTAAAAACATATTTCAGTAGCAACTGTACAAGAGACTGTAAATGAAACAGAAAAATGGAAAGAATAAAAAAATGAATGAATACCTCTTGTACAACAGGCTAACAAGTATAAATTAAACTAAATAAGTAGACCTTTTTATAAAGAAGAAATGTTGCTATGCCAAGAAATCCAGATAATGTAGAATTATTTGGTGCTAATTTTTCAATATGAAAATATTTTTTTGTACCACCACATGTGGCTGAAAATACCAAGATTCTTGGATTATCATTTTGTAGCTTTGTTTAAGGTTAAGAGTTATTTTTGACCAAGTGGCATGTTTACCTGTCCTGGGATAGAGATAGTAAACTACTTGTACAGGTCTCCACTCCCCAAACTGGGTTCATAATAGTATTTAATTTAAAAGTAAGCAGTTAACTTTCTACACTGGACACTATTTTTGATACTCTTTGGAAAAAAATAATATTCATGTATTTTAGAAGCTAAATAATCTTAAATATAATCACAGTTGAATAGACAACTAAATTATCCCTTAGACTCTTTGTTGATGTTTGAGTTTCCCCTTCTATTTTATCCCTTCCCTCATGTATTTAGGGAAGGCTCTGGTGAATTAACTTACACAAATGAAAACAAATTTTTAAAAATCTTAAAATGTAACTTATGTCTAAAGTCTTTCCATTACAGCTGAGTTGAATTGCCAAGCTTTAGGACTCAGTAGTCAAGAAGAAGAAAATATCTTCAATGTCATGATCAACTTCTCGGAACCTCAGAAAGTATCTCAAGGCAATGATATACTCAGACTTGAAGAGGAAGTCCCTAAAGTTGAGATACAAAAGGCCACAGTAGGTAAAGTTGATCAATATGTAGTTTTTTCAAAACCTAAGACAGGAATGACAAATAGAAAATGACTAATGTAGTTTATGAGTGTAGGAGTAGAGTTATATTGAAAAAAAAATCCTTAGAAATGGGAGAATTCATTTAAGTAGTTCTAATAATTTACACGCATTGTTTATCCATATATTTATTTATTGAACATATTCTTAATTGAGCATCTACTATATTTGGGGCATTCTGCAATTCCCTAGAGATACAAATATGAATACATTACTGTGAACAAATCCCTGCCCTCATGAAGATTGTATATTGTAGTAGAGAAGACAAATAATAATGCTGCCTGTAATCTCATTCTTTCTTTGAATTTTTGTGGGGTTCTTCCCACAATCCCTCTTTCACAGAATATTCATTAACACTCATACCTACTTTTATTATTTAGGGCCTCCCACTATTATTCTCCATGAAAAGAAAGAAAACCTAAATACCTAATCCCAGTTAAAGGTATTCTCTAACAGTTTGTTTTCATTTTTAAGTAATTTTTTTTTAGTTCAATATAAAAATCCTCCCACTAGGAGTCACATTTCACTCTTTCCAGACCCCCATTTCAGTAGGTATAGATCTTCCAACTACTCTTAACAGGGATTTTAACCCTAGGAAGTATGTTCCCTCCAAGAGAAAGGTGTTGGTACTTTCATTTGTCAAAATGAATGAATAGGGAGTCACTGTTGGCATTTAGTGGGGTAGGAACTGATAAAGCTAATGATCTGTAATATGGGACAGTCAAAATCACAAAGAACAGTCCTACCCCAAAGCTAATAGTGTCTCTGTGGAGAATCATATGCAAGTTCTCAGTTCTTGATTTCTTTGTTCTCCCTTGGAAAACAATCCTTCCAGATGCCCCACTTTCTGGAAAGATCTCTTCCTTAGTCTATATCTCAACACATTAAAATATCAAGATTGTCCCAATTTTAAGGCAAGAAAATGTCTCAGATGACTTTCCACGAGCCCTAGATACAGTGCTTGAGTAGTTGTGGAAAAGAGTATTAACCTAAGGTTTTCTAGCATTAGGTCCACAGATCATTCCATTACACCACACTACTTCTAGTAAATAAAAGTTTAGATGCTGAAGAAAGATAGGCAAGATGTTTTTTGTAAAGAATGATATTTAGTGGTTTTGTTCTTTTGTGGGGGTTTTGGGAGTTTTTTTGTTTTGCATTTTTGTTTTTTTTTTTTTAGAGAAAGACAAATAGAGTCGGTGCAAGGGGGGTTGGGGAGAAAAGGGACAGAGGGAGAGAGAGAGACAGAATCTTAAGTGGGCTCCATGCCCAGCATGGAGCCAAACTCGGGGCTTGATCTCAGAACCCTGAGATCATGACCTGAACCAAAATAAAGAGTTGGACACTTAACTAACTGAGCCACCCAGGCACGCCAGTGTTTTTTCAAAATACACTGGTAGGTAGGTGTAAGTTGCTAGCTAGGAACGTCAGATTTGCACCAAGCAGTTCCTGCAGCAAGGACAAGTAAAATTCTCAGAGGAGGTTGCCATTTAAATCTAGCAGTTTTATACCACACCTTCTTTATCCATTAATCAATCAATGGACACTTGAGCTGCTTCCATATCTTACCTATTGTAAATAATGCTGCTATAAACGTAAGGGTGCATGTATCCCTTTGAATTAGTGTTTTTGTATTCTTTGGGTAAATACCCAGTAGTGTGATTGCTGGGTCATAGGGTAGTTCTATTTTTAACTTCTTGAGAACTCTCCATACTGTTTTCCAGAATGGCTATACCAGTTTGCATTCCCACTAACAGTGCAAGAGGGTTCCCCTCTCTCCACATCCTCGCCAACACCTGTTGTTTCTTATGTTGATGATTTTAGCCATTCTGACAGGTGTAAGGTGGTATCTTTAATTTACATTTCCCTGATGGTAAGTAATTATGAACATCTTTCCATGTGTCTGTTGGCCATCTGGATGTCTTTGGAGAAATATCTGTTCATATATACAATAGAATATTATTCAGCCATTAAAAAGAAGGAAATCTTCCATTTGCAATGACATGGATGGAGCTAGAGAGTATAATAATAAGTGAAATAAGTCAATCAGAGAAAGACAATACAATATGATTTCACTCATATGTGGAATTTAAGAAACAAAACAAATGAACAAAGGTAAAAAAAGAGAGAGAGAGAGAAACCAAGAAACAGAATTAATTATGAGAACAAACTGATGGTTTCTAGAGGGGAGGGAGGTAGGGAATTGGGTTAAATAGGTGATGGAAATTAAGGCTTGCACTTGTAATGAGCACCAGGGGATGTATGGACGGAATTGTACTGCTATCTATATTGTACACCTGAAACTAATATAACACTGTAAAAAAGTAAAAATAAAGTTACATTTACACCAAATAATTAAATAAATAAAGTTCCTACATGAAAAAAAATCTAGCAGTTTTAAAAATGTTGCTGATGATGGTAACACTACAACAACTATTGATAACAGAGAGACAGAGGCTGAGTGAAAAACACATATGAATTAATGCTAGAGAATGACACTAACCCAAGTTTATTTCCAGGATCCATTAAAAAAGGGCTATGGAGCAAGGAAACTACATGACACAGCACAGTTTCCCACGTTCAGAGATTGGAGAATGACAATAATGGCTGGAGAAAACCATTGAAAGACCATTGGTCTTTCTTTAGGCTTATATCAAATATTCCTAGAGTCTCAAATTAGATGAATGAATGCCAACTATACACAAATACCCAAGGTTAACTAACAATAACACATATAGTCAATGAATTTCTGAAGACTTAAGAACTTTGACTCTCATTCTTAACAAGTTCCATGAGAACCAAAGTCTTCATAACCATATAAGTTGGGGTCAATTTAGAATGCCTTCCATTTGGACAGTGATAAAGGTAAAAGGTAAGAAATTAACAATGATGGGCATTATCCTAAGTGCCTTAAATACAAAGATCCTCTTATGTGGGTGTTATTTTATCTCCATTTTTACAGACATGGACACATAGAATGGTGTTGGAAAGCACAAATATATTTAGTCCTTAGGAATATCAAAGTACTTACTTCATTTGATAACTAAATATATAGAGCATGGGTTCTTACAGTTCATGCAGGTATGTGTAGCCTCCAGCTTTTAGAAATTCATGCAATCAGCCATGCAATTAGGTTCAGTCAGGAACAAAAACAAGCAATATTCAAAAGAGTTCATTTTTACAATGCCATCATTGAATAGGACCTTATCTTTTATCTCTCCATTAACCCTGTTCACACCACACTTAACTTTATGCTTAACCAACTGCCTTGCAAAATAACACTGAAGGTTAATGATATATTTTATAAGTGGCTCATGCACAGTCAGAATGAGTACAGTAACATTTACCATAATAAACATTTATATCTCATATTTATTGAATTGAAAATTCTATAAGTATAGCATGTGTCTGATAAGAGTTACAGAACAGAGCAAAGCTATCTACAATGTTTTCCATAAATTATCTAGTCATCTTTTCTGTTTAATTTTTATGAAAAAATGATTGGTTATGAAGAAATTGCATATATTTATATGTTTAACTGTCTAGTGGACATTTTCACTGAAAACTGAAATAATTTATACCCACACAGTTAACTCTCTGTGGACATTAACATAACTTTACTATTTCATTGTATTCATCAACATGAATTTATCCATTCCTTAAAACATTGGAATAGAAACATTCAAATTGTAAATAACTTTATTTTTCCTTCTGGGAAAATAAAACATTTAAATGTACATGAAACTGTTCAACTCTTTGGTGAACAGCATCAAAGACTGTTGTTTGTTTGTTTGTTTGTTTGTTTGTTTGTTTTAACCAAGAGTCTTTGAACGTCTTCAGTCAAAACAGAAAGGGGGAAAAACATCCTACCAAAAATGTTATACCTTTGTATTTGTATTAGAACATTCTCCAAAAAATTCAGATCCAAAAATTGCTTCCTAAAGCTATCCCTTAGCCAAGTTAAGAAAAATTCTGAAAAAAAAAAGACCTAAAACTTTCTTTTAGATCTTCTACATCATAACTAGAATCTAAATGCCTTTATCTTACGAAACTCTTCTTTCATTCTTTGCTCCTTTATTTCCTTCTGCACCCAGTTCTCTCTCTCTATTGGTCTCCTTCCCTCCTGGGCTGGCAAAAGTCCCAAACCTCAATTACTTCTTAAAGTAAAATCACTCTCAGAACAAAGAAGGACCATTTTAAGACCTGGTCTTATGCTGAAATGACAGCCATCATCAAAGACTTTGAAAAGATAGAAAGAAGAATGTAAATTAATTATAAGAATGTATCATCCAGGGCTCTTAGATATATACCAACTAATTCATATGTTAGTGGAAATCTCAGTTGCAAAACTTGCATGAAAAACACAGAATGGTAAGATTCCAATGGCAACTTAAACTAAATAGGAACTAAACTAAATAGGAACTCAGAAGTCTTTGGATAAAACTCTAGATGTTGGACATGGTATTTTGAAGCCCATCTCCAAAGTCTTTCCTGTGAAATAGTTTTGTTATGATTCAGTCCTCTAAGTAATGAAAGACTGAATCTTTGATATTTTAGGAATAGCTCTTTAACACTTTTAAATAGACAACATTCAGGAATAAAACTGAATGTACATGTGCTCTTAGATCTTTCCTCAAGTTTTATTAATGAGATTATGTCAAAAATGGGAAATTTAATATGCAAGAAAAAACTAGATTCAGAAATCACTCCACTGTTTCAGAATCAGAAGCCTCTATACTTTGCTGAACATTTTAAAATACCTTAGAACCAAAACAGAATGCAACTCTTATAATTTGATCGTTTTACAGATAAGAACAAACCAAACAAACAAAAAACAAAATAATAAAAACTTCCACCCTTAACAATAAAAGGGTTTCTAGATACTGTATACAGAAGGAAATCAATTAAAAAAAAAAGTTTCCTGTGTTAGCCAAGAAAATAAATTACTGATCAATGAAGGTGTTACTAAGAAAATTAAGCACCCCAATTTCCTATTGTTCTCTTAAACTCAAAAAGAGAATTTTCTCAAAATATTTAAAGACAATCTTAAGAAAATAACTTCCAGAACAGATGAGGGAGTACCTCAGTGATCTTGTTATAACAACAAAAATATGGACAAGACAACTAAAATGAACCATATCAGAACTCTGGCAGTTAATTAAAGCCACAGAATCAGTTAACAATCATCTATCCAATAAAAATCACTAAACCTCAGTAAGACAGTAACTTTAGGGATGTTGAACTTGGAAGTATTCCCACATCTACCCCCTCCCCAGTTCAGTGGTATGATACCAAAGACCAGTGGTGCTACAAACAACAGAAAGAACAAATTTTTTTTGAAGACTATTAAAAGCCCTATATCCTAAATATAGTCAATAAATTTGTCTGAACTTACAACCCCTAGGAAAATCTCTACCATAAAACAAGCCTCAATAAATTGAAACATTAACATGCATATTATGTGTTCTGATCACAATGAAATTAAATAAAACACCAACAGAAGTAAATTTGAGAATTCACAAATATGTGAAAATTGAAAATATTCTCCTAAGGGTCAAAGAAGAAATAACAAAAGAAATTGAAAAATACTTGACATGACAGGAAATAAAACCACAACATATAGAACATTATGCGATGCAGCAAAAGCAGTGCTTGCAGAGGAATTTATAACTGTAAAGATCTATATTGAAAAAAGAAGAAAGATATAAAGTCAATAATCAACCTTGTACCACAAAAATTAGAAAATGACAGAAAGTTAAATCTAAAGCAATAAAAATAAAGATTAAAATTGAAATTATTAAAATAGAGAATAGTAAGAAGGATCAATGAAATAAAAAAACACACATTTAAAAAGGTCAACAACTGAAATGAAAAACATTTAACTCAATGGATCATGAAAAGAAAGAGAAAAGACTCACATTACTAAAATTGGGAATGGGAGAGGGGACATTATTACTGTTCTTAGAGAAATAAAAAAAAAAGGATGGTAAAATAACACCATGAACAACTGTGTGTTAACAGATTAGATAACTTGGGTGCAGTGGTCAAATTCCTAGATAGGCACAAACTACTAAAACTGACTCCAGAATAAATAGATAATCTAAATAATTTATAAAAAGTAAAAATATTGAATTAATAAATTTTAAAAATTTCCACAAATCCAAGCACCAGATGGCTTCAATGGTGAAATAAATGAAATACTTAGAGAATTAATACCAAACATTCACAATTTCTTTCAAAATACAGCAGAGGAGTGAACAATTCCCAACTCATTCTATGAGCCATTATTATGCTGATACGAAAAGCAGAAAACCTATCACAAGAAAACCACTGGGTAATATTCCTTATGAATGTAGACATCGAATCATCATCAAATTGCAAACTATACCCAACAATTACAATTGGAATATACACCATGACCAAGTGGTAATTATCCCAGGCATGAAAGATTCATTTACCATCCAAAAATCAATGTAATATACCGTATTTACAGAATAAAGGACAAAAAAAATCATCTCACATAATCATCTCAATAGATGTAGAAAAATCATTTCATAAAATCCAACACCCTTTAATGATAAAACAAAACAAAACACTTAAACTAGGAATAAAAGTAGTATCTCAACCTGATAAAGGGCATCTACAAATGAGCCATACCTTGCCTAATACTTAATGGTGAAAGAATAAATGCTTTACACCTAAAATCAGGAACCAAACAAGGATATATACTGTCTCACCACCTATATTCAACAATAGTACTGGAAGTTTTACGTAGGGCAATTAGGCAAGAACAAAATTAAAAAGCATCCATATTGGAAAGGAAGAAATAAACTATCTTTATCCATAGATGATGTGATCTTATATTCAGAAAATCATAATGAATATACCATAATTATTAGAACTAATAATTATAACAATGTGACAGGAAACATGATTAATACAAAAATTCATTATATCTCTACCCACTAACAATAAAAAAATTCCAAAATCAAATTAAGAAAACAATTTTACTTATAATAACATCTACAAGATTAAAATGCTAGGAATAAATTTAACAAAACCATGTAAGATTTATACACTGAAAACTAAAACATCACTGAAAGAAATTTAAAAAGATTTCAGGGTGCCTGGGTGGCTCAGTCGGTTAAGCATCCAACTCCTGATTTTGGCTCAGGTCATGATCTCAAGGTTGTGAGATCAAGCCCCATGTCGGGCTCTGCACTGGGCATGGAGCCTGCTTAAGGTTCTCTCTCTCTCCCTCTGCCCTACTGCCCCGTCTTTCTCCCTCTCTAAAAAGAGAAAGAGAAAGAGAAAGAGAAAGAGAAAGAGAAAAGGAAGGAAGGAAGGAAGGAAGGAAGGAAGGAAGGAAGGAAGGAAG
>NW_023270316.1:48324496-48328208 GCF_011800145.1 Mirounga leonina
AAAGAAAGAAAGAAAGAAAGAAAGAAAGAAAGAAAGAAAGAAAGAAAAAAGAAAGAAAAAAGAGAGGGAAGAGAAGAAAAGAAAAGAAAAAGGGAGGGAGGGAGGAAAGAAAGGAAGGAAGGGAGGGAAGGAGGGAGGGAGGAAGGAGGAAGGAAGGAAGGAAGGAAGGAAGGAAGGAAGGAAGGAAGGAAGGGAGGAAGGGAGGAAGGGAGGAAGGGAGGAAGGAAGGAAGGGAGGAAGGGAGGGAGGGAGGAAAAGAAACAAAGAAAAAGAGGGAGGGAGGAAGGAAGGAAGGAGGGAAGGAGGGAAGCAGTGAAGGGAGGAAGGAAGAAATTTAAAAGTTCTAAATAAATGAAAGAGTATTCATGTTCATGGATTGAATGAGTTAACATTGTTAAGAGGATAACACTACCCAAATTGATGTACAGATTCAACAGTATTCTTATTAAAATCCCAGCTGGGTTTTTTTATTATTATTTTTTGCAAAATAGCAAGCTATACCTAAAATTCATATGGAAATGCAAAGGACCTAGAATAGCCAAGACACTTTTAAAAAGAACAAATTTAGAGGACTCATTTTTGGTTTCAAAATAAACTACAAAGTTTCAGTAATTAAGATAGGGCAGTCTTATATATGGACATATAAATCAACAAATTACAACTAAGAGTGCAGAAGTAAACCCTAAATATATAGTCAGCTGATTTTCAACAAGAGTGCCAAGACAATTTAATAAGGAAATAAGTCTTTTCAAGAAATGAGGCTGAGTCAAATAGGTATCTATAGGCAAAACACTGAATTAGACCCTGTTCTCACAATATACGCAAAATTACCTCAGATGGATCATAGACTTTAATGTAATAGCTAAAAGCATAAAACCTATAGAATAAAACATAGAAGTAAAACTGTGTGACCCTGACTTAAGCAGTCACTTCTTAGGTATGACACCAAAGCACAAGCAATCAAAGAAATAATACACAGACAGGACTCCATCAGAATTAAAAACGTCCATGTTTTAAAGATTTATGTATTTATTTATTTATTTGAGACAGAGAGAACGAGAGAGAGAGAGAGAGCACATGAGAGCGGGGAGGGTCAGAGGGAGAAGCAGGTTCCTTGCTGAGCAGGGAGCCCGATGCGGGACTCGATCCAGGGACTCCGGGATCATGACCTGAGCCGAAGGCAGTCGCTTAACCAACTGAGCCACCCAGGTGCCCAAAAAAACATCCATGTTTTAAAAAGAAAATGAAAAGACAACCCATGGAATAGGAGAATATATTTGCAAATCATATTTCTAACGAGAGATTTTTCTCCAGAATATATAAAGAACTCTAACAACTTAACAATCAAAAGATAAAAAAAAAAAATCCAATTAAAATATGAGCAAACGATTTGAAGACATTTCCCCAAAGAAAATATACAAACGGCCAATAAATACATGAACAGTTGCTCAACATAATTATCAGGAAATGCAAATCAAAACCACAATGAGATGTCACTTTACACCCACAAGGCAGCTAAAAAAGATGACAGTAAATAACAAATGTTGGTAAGAATGTGGAGAGATTGGAACCATCATATATATTCCTAGTGTGAATGTAAAACTGGTACAGATGCTCTGTCAGTGTGTCAGAAAATAGTTTGTCAGTTCCTTAACATCCTGAATACAGAGTTACAAATGACCCAGCAATTCTACCTTTAGGTTTATGTCCAAAAGAAAAAACAAAAAACAAAAAACAAAAAAAACAAAAACATGTCCAGGCAAAAATCTGCACACACATATAAGTTTTTTTTGTGTGTGCAAAAGCACAGAGCAGCATTATTCATGATAACAAAAACATGGAAACAACCTAAATGCCCATCAACTGATGAGTGGATTAAAAAATGTAGTACGTTGATATAATGGACCATCAGTTAGAAATGAAAAAAAGGTTTCCACATGCTGCAACATGGATAAACCTTGCAAATATTATGTTAAGTCAAAGAAGCCAGTTAAAGGCCACATATTACATGATTTCATTTATGTGAAATATCTAGAATAGGCAAATCCATTGAAACTAAAAATAGATCAGAGTTCCTGGTGCTGGGTAGGAAGGGGGTGGGAATTTGGAATAGCATCTAATATGTACAGTTGTTGTTTTGGGGGGTTTTTTGTTTGGTTGGTTTTTTTTTTTTTTTTTTTTTTTTTTTTTTGGTTGGGTGGTTGTTGTAAAACATTCTAGAATTAGATTTTAGTGAGATATATATTTTTTTTCTATAAATTCATAAAAACCACTGAGCTGTGTATCTTAAATAGGTGAATCTTATGGTGTATGAAATATATATCAATAAGGCTGTAAAATAAACGTGAAAACAAAAATTTGTGTTTTTTTAAAGGGAAGTTTTGTAAAAGTTTGACTGATAGGGGCACTTCATTATCACCTTAAACCCAAACAATGTTCTACAATCTCTCTCTGAGTCAATAAACTTTCAGATTGTGGGTATCTCTGATAATCATAATCCTCAGACATTCCCTATGTCCCAGTCCAAACCCATTACCTCATACTTTTAAACAAGGAACATCCTTCTCTCCTTTTGAGCCTACACCCACTAACTTAATTGTGAGGCTTTTAATAGACAAATGGAATTGCCTGCATAAATGCTCTCCTAGTGATCTTAGAATTCCTGAGGATATCTCTTTTCACAGTGAGGTAAGAGCTATTTTGGACATTGACTTACCAGTCCTCTTGTACCTAAACTAAGTCCAAATTAAAGATTTCAAGGAGGTGTTGACCACTTTGGGGTGGGGCGGAGTTTACTTCTATAAATTGAATTTTGGGTACTGAATCCATTTATGTTCCTATTGACCCATGTAAACCTCTGGTCAACCTAACAAAACTAGCTCTTAAATCAGAAGGTAAAAAGAGACTAAAATCAATAGTCAAAATCCTAATAATAGAGAAAGAACTTTTACTAGTTCTTATATACTCCTATCCTCACTGTCAAAAAAACAGTAGTCAATTCTCAGAATTGATTGAATCTTTTCATTGCCTGAGAGTGTGATAATTATTTGACAAAAAAATACATATAATTTAAATTGTACTAAAAATAAATTTAACATATTTTTATAAGTAACAATTATTGATCTTGTGTTAACAATCCAAGGAATCTCATTCTGCATCTCTAGTGTCCTTTAGTGTAGAAGAATCCATTTTATTGAAATGTTGTAACAAAAATTTTACAAGGCTTTGAAATTTTGAGAAAAGTGGAAAGAACAAATGTAATCATGAAGCTGAAAATAGCAAAATTCTCAGAGATCCTCCAACACATTTAAGTGTTACCACTGGTTAATGGCAATGAGATCAGCTCCTTCTGGGTATCATCAATTCTCCCTTTATGTAGTAACAGGCAACCACATGTGTTTAGATGTATCATCTCCATTTCTTTTTTTTTTTTTAAAGATTTTATTTATTTATTTGACAGAGAGAGACACAGTGAGAGAGGGAACACAAGCAGGGGGAGTGGGAGAGGGAGAAGCAGGCTCCCCACTGAGCAGGGAGCCCGATGCAGGGCTTGATCCCAGGACCCTGAAATCATGACCTGAGCCGGAGGCAGACGCTTAACCACTGAGCCACCCAGACGCCCTGTATCATCTCCATTTCTAAACACCATATTATTGCAAGAAGACATTGACAGAATTAAAGGAGACTTAGCAATGCACCCAGGGGTGTCATC
>NW_023270316.1:48328218-48349861 GCF_011800145.1 Mirounga leonina
ATTGACAGAATTAAAGGAGACTTAGCAATGCACCCAGGGGTGTCATCAACAACTATAAGAAGCCTTTCTTCGCTTTCTTTCAAAAAAATTTTTTGTTCTATTGTTCTATGTAGTAACAGGCAACTGTTGTTGTCGTTCTATTTTGTTCTATTTTGATCTTCATTCTTTGTTGTTCTGCATTTTTCTAGCTATCTTCTTTCCCTCTTTGTTGGTTTAAGGTTACCTTTAATTCTGTTAACTATAGAGCAAGTCTCTATTATTAGCATTGCTTGTTACTTTATACATTCTTTGGTATGAGTTCAATACTTGACTACAATTGGCTTATGAACTGACTAAATCATAACAACAAACTGTCAGATTTGTCCACACATTTTTTTACAACCACCCAGCTTCTCTTAATACTAGTTCTTTGTAATGAATCAGTTGATTTCCTGATTAACTGGATTCAACCTATTTGTGACCTTTATGGATGGCAAACACAACAATAGGTCAGACATGCCAAAGTCTAAAAATCTAAAAACCAAATTTTACATAGAAAAGTAGATTACTTTCTTCAATAAAATATGACTTGAGGACCTTATGGGGAACTAGCTTTTGTAACTGAACTTTTAAGAAATAGAACTTGGAAAAGAAAGAGAACAGATGGTGTATATTTGGAGTCTCTCAATTTCACAGATCTTATAAGACAAACTTCTCTTTTGCTTTCGATCTACCTAATGATGTCACCATTACAAGTTAATTGCCTGGCACTGGACCATTCTAAAGGAGTAGTGCGATACATTTGAACACTGTTTACACTGTTTAGCAATCCTGTAGGGATATTTTAGCCAATAACAGATCATTATATGACCTCCAATGTCTGGTACTAGATTTGTGGCACAAAAGCCACCTGGCTTGTACCTGATAACTAGACACAAACTTGTTCAACTACTTCTTACCTTCAAGATATTTACTGACATGTCAAGCAGGGTCCAAATTTTACCATCAGTTTATCCTCTTGGAAAGAAAGATATTAAGAGATAACAGTTTAAGAAGAATAACGAATGGGTCCTGATTTGAAAACCAACATCCTAACCATTCAAAGGGAATTTTGGATTGATTTATTTTCTCCTTATGCTCTTTGCCCACAAAGTGAATGAATCCTGGGTGTAACGGATTAGAGAATATCAGAGTTAGACAATGCCAACCAGACTGTAGAACCTGGGACATTTATGAAGTTGAACAAGCAGTGGTTCATAGAAAAACTAATTTAGATATAATTTTGGCTTTTCAAGGGGACAGAATGTTGGGCTTACATCCCTGCAATGTTGACTGGGATTTTCACTATTACAAACGATTTGGGAATCAAAGAAAGGAATAAAAAAATTAGATAATTTGGTGAATAACACGATATCTGGTTCTACATGCTTTTTGGATTATGGATGGGATCTATTCTCCTGGTTTATTTCAGATACCCTTGGCACCTGGTTGAGAAGTGGACTACAAATTCTGATGATAATCCTTCTCTCATAGTTGTTTATGTTATGTGTAAACAACCATAACAGGAAATATGGAGTGAGACCATGATACCTCATGTTGTGATTATCTGGATTAATCATCCTCCTATATAGTAATGATATGTCATTTAGTTCAGGCTAAAAAATGACCACAGGGGAAGACAATGAGACCTCTACATTAACACAACATTGTTTTTCCACTGTCTCTATCAACATAATTTTATTATTGGAGGAAACTTGTGCCCAGGATGGAAAATGTTGAGAATAATTTTACTGTTCCTTTCAGTAATTCTTCTTCTCCCCTAAAATTAACATCAAACTGTTCAACTCTGCAAAGGATATCATCAATTATTTTCTTTTCAGGACTCTTTAAAGACATCAAAACAAAATCCTCACTCTGTTGTGCCTCCCAGTTCTAAACCTCTATATTATGGCCCTTATACAACCAAATACCTGGATTGAAAACTAGACTTCAAAACCTCATAATACCAAATTTACCCTCCCTCTCTGAGATGCTACTAAAATCTGATATAGCAGTTCTTTCTTTTACTCAGTAAGAATAAATTCAATGCTTTCCTATCAAGCTGTCATTTTGGTTGTATTTTTACATGGCCAACAATCAACATCTCTTAGATTCAAGATCAAGATAAATATTTTTCTCAACACTGCATATTTAGGATATATTCTTATCTTATTTTTTACTAGGTTAGGCCAATTGCCTTATATGTAGAGTAACAAAAAGAGGAAAATAACATGAGTTAACATTTATAATACGGACTTTATCCTAGGCACTGTTTAACACATTCACTTATACCTCACAAGTACCCCTATAACACAGCTATTACTTTACTCATTTTATAGATGAAGAAACAGGCTTAGGAAGATGAAGTTAGTAGTTCAATGCTAGTTGGATGTAGAGAGCTGAATTTGCATTCTTTCATCTCTAAATTTCCATGGATCTGTAATTTAAATCTCCTGAATAGGAAATAAATTAATATATGTCCCTCAAAGTGGTTTCCTCTTCATCAGGAGAAAGAAAAGTTGAAAAATCCTACAGAGAACACCTTTTTGAAGAGAGATTCTCTATGAAAAAAAGGTGCCAGAATTTATGTTAGAAATATCAGCATCCTTAAAATATGATATCCAAAGAGCCACACTGGGAAACCTTCATATGTAAGTTGCTAAGTGAGCAGGATTCCACCTTCCAACTCCATGGATATGATATATTGGAAATAGATAATTAATAGATAGATAGATAGACAGATAGATAGATAGATACCATTAAACAAGTTGGACATTTTTCTGTGTTTATCATGGCAATTAGTCAAGTAATGGGTCAACTGGAAATATTCAGGTTACATTTAAAATACGATATATTAAATTTAAGCATGTTCACTATTTTTAAAAGGTTTATTGGAAAATAATTTGTTTGAAATATAATTATCAACATATTTGACCACCAAAGATAATCATAACTTCCAAGAAATGGATCCAGAACAGTGTCTCCAATTTTTCACATGATGAATTCCTGATTAATATGTCTCACTTTTATCCAACATGAAAGTGAAAGGATGTTTCCAAAAACTTAATATTGACGTATTCAGAAGGGGAAAACAAATCATAAACTAAAGAGTAATTAAATTGAATATAAATTGATTGCCCAAATAAAGATTATTCTTAATGAATTTTCCATATAATTAAGGATGTAAGACATGAAACTGGGAAGTGATATATTGCTATAGGAATGTATAGACATATTAAAATAACCAAATATAAAATAGAATTGATAGTTACATGTGAACTGTAAATATTAAAAATAGCATACACTTACAAGTAGGATAAGCTTTCTCTTCTGCCTCCTGGTAGAAAATAGACCCTGAAAATATTCCTCTAAAGTTTTTTAACCAGAGAGAATTGAGTTGATCCCAAACACTGAACAGGGACAGCAACTAACGAAATGTTTAACAGCTTAATTCAGTATTTCTCCAGAGTGTGCTTAAGTTGATACTGACAAATCTCCCCTCCTTGACTCCCACTTCCTACAAGCCCTACAGATCCCAAGCACATTTGGAGAAAAGTCAAAGTCTTTTTCTGTCAGTTGTTAGCATAAGTGGCTGTAGTTCAAGTTGAAGATCAGACTCTTCAAGGCTAGAGGGCATCCAGAGACTGGTATCTCCAAAATATTGAGTTACCCATATTTGTGTTATAAAATATTGATCTGTTAATACTATTCACTGAGAACCAACTTTTTGCATTTTCAATGAACTTCCTCCCAGTTCACCATTGCAAGGAACACATAAAAATAAATGTCAAAGTGGAAATTTGTACCTCTTAATCCCCTTCACCTATTATAGTAAATAATATTTAATAACATTGTGTAGTGACAGGCTGTAACTACACTTATTGTGGTGAGCATGGCACAATGTACAGAATTACCAAATCACTATGTTGTACACATGAAATGAGTATAACATTGTATGTAAGTTAAACTTCCATTTTAAAAAATAAGAATTAAAAAGAATAAAAATAAATAAATGTTAAAGCCTTAATTTTTTAAAAATTCAAGTGGCTTTCATATGCTAAGATATATGGCAAGAACCAAGCAAACAGATGGAATAAACAGTAGGCAGATAAAAATTTTAAATCATATTTGATTAGACTAAGTAATGCCATCTGACATCCAGTTATGAAATTGTAGTAAATTATATATTCTTGGTATCTCCATATGAAGTCTATTGGTAAAGTAAGGCAATAACATATTGAGCAATGATGTTTTCTTCCTGATTCTGTCAGTTCTATAGCATTTTGGTCTATATTTACTTCTCTTACCCAGAGATTAAGTCCAACAATGCAAAATGTCTTACACGGCAACCCTCTTAAAAATATATTTCGGAAAATGACGCTAATGTGTTGGCATAAATCAACTTGACAGAGAGTAAAGAGTGAAACTCCCGTATGGTTATACAGACAATAAAACCATATCATCTTAGGCATCCTTTGCAATAGTTCCAAACTGATTCTAATTATTAAAAGAAGCCTAACCATAAAAATCATTTCTGCAATTCCAGCCAAAGATCAAAATTGAAAGCAAGAATATCAAGAGAGTGTATATTGCCAGTGTTATGTTGATTATTCTCTTTAAATTAAGTAGTAGAAACTGAATGGATGGCAGATTCTATTTTAGGAGTAAATTATATGGTTTCTGTGGTATCCTGAAATAATATAGTGAAAATCTGGGGGATATAAGAGTTACTTTGAGGATTTCTTAATTCCCATCTCCACATTATAATAATACCACACTTATTTTAAAAAACCTCCTATAACTCACCTGAATATTTCCAACTTTATAAAATTCAAAGTCTTTAGCTTGACATTCAAGGCTGATTAACATTTCATCTCACCTTTACTTTTCAAACACAATTTTCAACGTTATGTTTCATAAACCCATAAGTGAAAGAACCTGGGGATATCAAAAAAATACTGAGCTTGCTATACTTTTTCAATTAATAGGGAATATGATTATCACAGGAGTTATATATGTGATTCATGGTATCTGGTCTCTGGGTTCATGTACAATCCTACCAATCCATAAAGAACTAATTAATTCCAAAGTTACTTCTTCTAAGAAATTTACAATATCTTCACATCCTAATACCCACATCACCACCAACTAACCCCCACAAAACAAACCTGGGAATTACTGCATTAATTCCCTGAATTTCACGTAACTTTTATATGTTTCTTTTACAGCACTTAAATATTCCGTTAAATTTATTTGCTCATATATCCAAAGCCTCAATACACTATGAACTCCTTGAAATTTATACTTCTTTTATTCCAACCATAATACTACATATTGCAGATTTCCAATAAAATCACTTCCCCTATCCTACTTAAACATTGAAGTAGTATTAAAATGTAATTTAAACTGAGATAATTATCAGCTACACATTTCCTACAAGTTTATGAGTAGATATACATCTTTAATAGTATAACTGAGATAATTTTTAGCTTAAGCTACATATACTTAACCTAAGTCTGTCAGAAGCACTTTATTTTAATTGAATTTTTAGGAAACTTTTCATCTAAAGAGCAAGAATTAATGTTCTCAGACTTAGAAAAGGAAAGAAGGAAGATTTAAGAAAGATGAAAATAATCTGAGCTTATTCTCTTAGTATTTTCAGTTCTCCTGCTGAGCCCTTTGGAGAAAGGACTACTAACAGCTTTCCATGCTGCAGCAAGTTACATTCTTAATGCACAAATTTGATCATATCTGTTTTTTATTAAAACTCACCAAATAATTAAATCTCCTTGAAGTGAAACAAATAGACAATAAAACTTAAAGATATTAAAAAACAATATATGTAGAACACTATCTGGTCCAACTGTCTATAAATAGATAGGTTTTGGAAAGGAAGAGCAAGAAAAAAAAAAAAAAACATGGAGAGGAAAATACCAAAGAAATAATGCAAGGTAATTTAACAGAACCAAAGATAAAATTCTATAGATTAAAAGGGGAGCATTGAGTTCACAGGAAACACACACACACACACACACACACAAATGCACAAACAAAATTCAACATACACATTGTGGCATTATAGAACACAAATAGAGAGATGATTGTAAAAGCTTCCTGAAAGAAAAAATCAGAAACAAAACAAATCAAAAAATCACCCAGATTACCCAAAACAAAACAGATTATAAATGATAATCAAATTGGAATTAGACTTCCCATCAGCAACATTGATGCTAAAAAGCAGTTTTAAAAATTAAAAAAATATATATTTAAGGGGCGCCTGGGTGGCTCAGTCGGTTAAGCGTCTGCCTTCGGCTCAGGTCATGATCCCGGGGTCCTGGGATCGAGCCCCACATCGGGCTCCTTGTTCTGCAGGAAGCCTGCTTCTCCCTCTCCCTCTGCTGTTCCCCCTGCTTGTGTTCCCTCTCTCTCTCTCTCTGTCAAATAAATAAATAAAATCTTAAATATATATATATATTTAATACAGAATTACAAAATTTAGCTAAATTACTGAATAATAAGGGTGAAATAAAGACATTTTGTACATAAAAACAAGTCCTCAGGGAAAAAAAAAACTTTCACAATCTATTTCTTGGCATATTATGCCTGATATGCCTCAGCAAAATAAGACTTTCCAGAGGAAAAGAAAATTCTGAAGTTTCACAATTTGAAGTAACTAATAATATTTTTAAAAATACATAAAAAGATAATTCACAATATTTAAATAACTTTGCATAAACTGTATTTACATTGATAATATTAATACCATTTTATTTTCAGGTTTGGTTCAATATATAGGTTTAATAATATCAATAATAACAAGACAAAGAATGTTTCATAGAATCTAAGAGTCAGTCAACCTAAGATACACCATTATATCATGGAATTCAAAGGTCAGTCTTTTCTAAGATACACCATTATTTCACATACCACAGAGAAAAACACGAACAGTTAAAATATGATACTTGATCAAAAGTGAAAGAGTGAAAGAATGTGTATTGGAATTGATGAAAGAGTGAAAACTCTAACAATAACTATCACTTATTAAGTACTTATTATGTACCAATGTACTTTTTTTAATGCATGAATTCATAGACTTTTAACAGCCACTCTATAAGCTATGTTTTATTCTTACTGCCTTTTCATAAATGAGGAAACAGGCAAAAAGAAGTAAAGCAACCAAGACCCAAGATGACAGTTCTAGAAGGTTGCAGAGCAAATACTCGAACTACACAACTCTATAGTAAATAAAACAAGACCAGATGGTATTGTAGGTACAAGAAACAAATGTGAATGTATTCCTTAAATTTGCAAAGGAGATAGCATAAAATGCATAATTAATCACATATCTATCCTGCAATATGTATGGGGTGGGTATAGTGAAATGTGCTAAAATAAGATAAATTATTATTTTAAAAAAGATAAATTCTTATTTATTATAATAGACAGTAAATATATAATGATAAAGCATATGATTTGGTGAAATGGATGTAACTGAAATGAAAAAAATAACCACATAATAACTAAAAATATATTCCTCTGTAAAGCAGAGGTGAGATATATAGGGTAGGCTATTACTACTTTTCATTATAAAACTATTTATTAAATGTTTTTAATATCATCTGTGCATCAATTTCATGAAAACTAAAATATATGCATTTAAAAATGTAAATGTAAATATACATCAAGACACATAAGAATTAAAATCCTTTGGTAGCTTCAATTTACCATTAAAACTTAATGAAATACTCAGCCTTGAATCACTTGATTCTTGTTAATGTTCCCTCCTTATCATTTGTTTCTACTCACCCAAATTTCCAGTTAACCAATTCCTAAAAAAAAGACTGATGAAGCCCTGGTCAGAACTGATTACACTAATGTCAGTTTCATCATTTCACTAAGGAGATTTCAACCTTCTAAACTCCTTTGCTCCTTAGATCTCCTTCCCATGGAAACTTCTTCCCTTAGGTCTTTAAATTTGTTAAAACTATGTCATCACGGGTTGCTTCCTTGATTTGGTAGATTTCTATGTATCTCTGATCTTCATTTCATTTTTCCTTTGGCTTTTCAGCTCTCTCTCACTCTCAGTTTATGTTCTTTTCCCAAGGCTGCCTTCCATGGGTGAACATAACTTGTGCTGTAACTTGTAATTGAGCCTGCAATACTCTTTATAGCTTAGTTGTAAGCTTGTCATAAGCAGGACCAAATCAAAAGAAGTTATAGCACCAAATTCTATAGTTAATTTGTTTTTAAGGACTAGTGCTGTCATTAACTTATAAAAAGTTTTCAAAAGGAAAGGAAAGTTTCTAAGAGGTAAAGATATATAGTATATTCCTATCTTACTCAGAAATACAACTGTATATTTATTTTAAATAAAAGGAATGCCACTGCCTTGTTCAGATGTTCTCTGGAATATATTTTATTCAAAAAGCTTTGTTTTAAATACTGCTAAGTATACTAATTGAACTTTAAGTGTATCAAGTGAACACATGCAATAAAATTGCATCCTACACTTCTTAAATCAACTTCACAGAAAATATTTCATTTTGCTCAATTGACAAGTACAATTTGAAAACTGTCAGCTGTTGGGAAAAAAAAAAAACTATGGGCACCTGTGTGGCTCAGATGTTTGGGCATCTGCCTTCAGCTCAGGTCTTGATCCCGGGGTCCTGAGATCAAGCCCCACATCGGGCTCCCAGCTCAGCAGGGAGTCTGCTTCTCCTCTGCCTCTGCCTCTCTCCCCTACTCATGCTCTCTCTCTCTGTCTGTCGGTCTATCTCTCAAATGAATAAATTAAAAAAAAAAAAAACTAGCGTCTGACATGAAAATAAGTGAGGTATTTTTCTTGAAACTAAATACACTATGAATGGTCATCCCTCTTCACACCCTTCACCCACTGATTTGTGTATGCTGGAACTAGATACTCAATCTGCTCTGTAAGAAGCATTTTAAACAGAGCAACAACATGACAATATAAGTTAAGGGTGTAAGTGAGTAGCAAATCTTGCCATATTTCCAGGGGAAATACTAATTTGTATTAAGTTGATAATAAGTATAAAAGAAAAGGTAAGCAGGAAAAAAATGGAAAATGCTCTTTAGTTTCAAGGAGAATACACTACATTGTAAAATACTTAAAAATAGATACTGTTGGGAGCCTGGGTGGCTCAGTCGGTTAAGTGGCTGTCTTCCGCTCAGGTCATGAGCCCAGGGTCCTGGGATCGAGCCCCACATCGGGCTCCTTGCTCAGCAGGGAGCCTGCTTCTCCCTCTGCCTGCTCCCCCTGTTTGTGTGTGCTCTCTCTCTCTCTGTCAAATAAATAAATAAAATCTTTAAAAAAATAGATATTGTTATTTTATTTCCTATGGTCTAAATAGCTCTATTTTGACTCCAGTAGGCAACAAAACATATAAATTGTTTATTGTGCTCTTAGCTGAGGAAAAAATAGGACATGTGGGTTCTAAATAACAATAGGGTTTCACTTTTTATTTGTGTATTATGAAGGAAAATATGGTTTCCTTCTAAGAAAGGGAAGTTTTACTTAGTAAAGGTTACCACATCTCTCCATAAATCATCAAGTGTTTGAAACCATTGGGATATATAAAATATCTAAGTGAAAATTAAGGTATTGAGACTCATGATTTAATTATTTATTAGCAGAACTTAACCATGTCTTAAACCATGTCCAATAACCATGTAAGATTGTTATTCAGTCTGACATATTTTTAAAATACCATCTTCAAACTGTGCACCATAATAAATGTAGTAGTTACAGTGCTTTCCTGCTTTTTAAAGTCTACAGTTTATAGTGTTTATATACAGTTTACAGTCTATAGGTTATAGTTTCATATGGAAATATGTTTTGGAAATTATATTTAAAATAACATGATGGAATCCATATTTTCAAATAACAGAAGATTATTGAAGTTTCTAATATCCATGAATTCCATCAATGGTTGTAGTCTCTGGATTGGTTGATAAATGCCTACATCACACAGGATCTTTCAAAGAATCTTCATGTTTGTTTGTTGTTGTTTTCTTTAATATCTAATGGTGTTACCCACTAGTATGATGGGGTATTTATCTCTCATTGTTCACATGTAATTGAATATATTGCCAATTGATGGTATTAAGTAATTTGTGTATCATTTACTTTTTATCATCATCTCCTAATAATTATTACACATAAAATAATATGTACAACAGTACATATTAGGAAGAACCATATGAATGAAAAGTACTGTTTTTAGAATTAGATATACTAGTAATTCTGTATATGACTTCATCAAACTCATGGAACTTCTCTGGGATTCAATTTTATAATGAGCTTTAAGGGATCTTTCGTATCTAAAGGTAAAATACTGCTGTGATAGAAACAAATACTCCTAAAATTTTACTGAAATAAACTTCTTTTGGGAAACTGATTTCAAACCCTTTAGAAAAGACACAATTTTTTTTAATTTTTAATTTTTTATGTTCAGTTAGCCAACATATAATACATAATTCGTTTTTGATGTAGTGTTCAACGATTCATTAGTTGCATATAACACCCAGTGCTCATCACCACATATGCCCTCCTTAATACCCATCACCCTGTTACCCCATCCTCCCATCCCCCTCCCTTCTGTAACCCTCAGTTTATTTCCTGGAGTCAAGAGTCTTTCATGGTTTGTCTCCCTCTCTGATTTCTTCCCATTCAGTTTTCCCTCCCTTCCCCTGTGGTCCTCTGCACTATTCCTTACATTTAAAAAACAGAAAAATGTGGCATAAATCAAATTGCAAATGCATTCTAAACAATTAATTTCACTCATAATTGATCTGCACTATAAATATATCACTAAAATGAAAAAGGAGAATTTGTTGAATTGAACCTCATAGTTTTTAGGGATTGAATAACAAAACAGCCTGCCATTTTGGATATGCTCTCTTAACAAATAAAGTATATAAACTGTATAACCTATATTTTATAAGTTATCACTTAGTAATTATGACATTTTTGATGAATCAATAAATATATAACTATTATAATTCCTGTTTAGTCGGTATCTTCTCAGTGGTATAAATTAACCTTTTAATTAATGAATGAAGTTTACTAATGATGGTTTTACATGACCCTTGAAATTTAAAATCAACATTTTTCTTTTTTTTCTTTTCCAAGTATAGTTTACACACAATGTTACATTAGTTTCAGGTGCACAACATAGCGATTCAACAATTCTATACCTTATTCTATGCTCACCACAACTGTAGTTACCATCTGTCACCATACAACATTATTACAATACTATTGACTAAGTTCCCCATGCTGTACCTTCTATTCCTGTGACTTACTAATTCCATAGCTAGAATTAATTAATATGGAATTAATTAACTGAATTCTATAACTAGAATAATAGCCTGTACTTCCCACTCCCCTTCACCCATTCTGCCCATTCTCCCAACATTTTCCCCTCTGGCAATGATTAGTTTGTTCTTTGTATTTATAGGTCTGATTCTGCTTTTTATTTGTTTTGATTTTTAGATTCTACATAGAAGTGAAAACATGCGGTATTTGTCTTTCTCTGTCTGACTTGTATCACTCAGACTAATACCCTCTAAGTCTATTCATGTTGTCACAAATGGCAATGGAATACTACTCAACCATAAAATCAGGTTTTCTTCTATCATATGAAGACATTTGTTATTCCTTAGTATATTGGAAGCTATACTAATACATCTAGGCCTTTAGTCCCTGAAACTGTTTTTTTTTTTTTTTTTTTTTTTTTTTTTTTTCAGAATCTAAGTAAACCTTTACCCAGATTGGAACCACAGATTAGAAGGTTTCTATGTCAACACCCACTGGATATCATGGGAAACATAGTAACCATGTATGTATATGCAGATACTTTACCAGGCTCACAATGAAGATTTGAGAGATTTATTTTTCCTTTGCTCACATTGTACCCTTTTCCACATAATTAGAAGGAGCCCATGATGCAGTCTATTTTCTGGATTTGTCATATAGGACTGGAATAAAAATGTAAAGAAAACAATAGCTACAGAGAAACACAAAGGGGGAAGAGTACCATTAAACAAGTATGTGTGGTCCAGTTCACTGGCATAATGAGGAAAGAAGATTGGAAAATGAGTAATTTGAATTTTAAAGCCTTAAGAAGAGTTCAAGAATGTTTTAAAAACAATGAAATAAGAAATAACAGAGAATTTATGGACTGTTTCCCTGATTTACTAATTCTGATGGAAGAAAAAATACTTTTCAGATGTCAGTGCTACTAAAATTAATTTATAAACTAAGCTTATAATCAGAATTATAATAAGATTGTGGTAGATAGCCTTTAGGATGGCCCCCCAACGCTCCCCAACTCTTGATTTTTGGACATTTTTGCAATCTCTTCCCCTTGAGTATGGGCTAGACTTATTGACATACTTTTAAGAGGCAGAGTATGATAGAAGTGATGTCATTTTGTATGCTCCTTCCAATATTAGGTTACAATAACTGTGGCTTCCATCTTGCACATACTCTCTAGCTCTGGGTCTGGGTTACTCATCCTGGCAGAAGCCAATTGTCATTTTGTAAAGCAGCAATGTGGAGACTCATGTAAAAAATACCGTGACCTGCAGTAAATAACCACATAAATGAGCTTGGAAGAGGATTCTCATCCTTAGAGTGGAGCCTTCAGAAGAGCCACAGCCCAAGCTGACAGAGTTTTGAGCCAGAAACTAAAAGATAAGCTAAACCAGATAATTGATTAAGTGTAAGAAAATAAATGTGTATTGTTTTGAGGCAATGTTTTGATGAAGCTAAGTTTTGAGGTAATTTATTACAGAAAGTCACTGTTTATTTTTTGACAGAAAGTCATTGTTACTTACATTTATGTAGAATATGTTTGTTATAGGAAATCAAGTTTACTCACCTAAAATGATAATGTACGCAGTAGTGTAATAATAAACTCCTTTTCTAAGACATCACTGATTTTATACATATGTATACATTTATATTTTATACAAATATTACATACACACAAACACACATTAAATATAAAAAAACTATATAAAAAACTATATAAAAACTATATAAAAAAAAACTATATAAAAATATAAAAAAACAACTCAGTTTTACTTTTTATTCCCTCACATACATATCCATCATGCATCCTTGAGGGCTATATTCATCTTAACTTTTCAGAGACCCCTGCCAATGAAGCACATATCATCTTGAATATTACTTGTTACTATGTCAGAGGTAAAAAAGCTCTGATAAATTTTAAGAAAACACTGTATTTTATATATAAAAGTTTAATTACTAGTTAATTAGCCAATGAGTTAAAAGCTATTAAAATAAATAGTTATATAAGTTTATAAAATTACAATATTTTTTCTGCATAGAAAGCAGAAAAAGTTAGAAAATATATATTTGGATTGTCAATATGGGTAGCTGACTGCTATTTATCTGAACATCCATAAGTAAGTTAAGCAAACTTTCTGGTCTCATTTCTGTTCATTTTTTAAAAATGATTTAAAAACTTTACATTGTAATTGAGAAGACTAAATGAGGTAATACTCTATAAGTTCACTTAATTTTACTTTTATTCAAAACCTCAAGTTTGTCTTCTTTTAATCACATTTACTTTTGAAATTTTTACATATATTTGCAGACAGTAAGCTCCTTAAGAGCATGAACATTTTTTTTAAAGATTGTATTTATTTATTTGAGACAGAGAGAATGAGAGAGAGAGAGAGAGCCCACATGAGAGGGGGGAGGGTCAGAGGGAGAAGCAGGCTCCCTGCTGAGCAGGGAGCCCGATGCGGGACTCGATCCCGGGACTCCAGGATCATGACCTTAGCCGAAGGCAGTCGCTTTCCCAACTGAGCCATCCAGGCGCCCCATGAACGTATTTATCTTACCCAGTATTATAACCCTGCGCCACTGTACTTTTTGTATGTAGTTCCTCTTAAAAATTTTTTTTTGGTTGAATACATGAATTAATCTCTAAGTAATTAAAAGTAAAATTAAATATGAAATTTATAAAGGGTTTATTTATATTGTAAAGAAGAAAATGTTTTCCTTCTACCTGTCTGGGTTCTGTGGAAGGTCTAACAATAAAAACGACATAAGACAGAGTAACAAGAGAAAATCAAATTCAATTACATACATACAGGAGCCACATAAGGGCATGAATCGCAAAGTAAGGTGAGCAACTGATGCTTATATGCCATCCTGAGCTAAAGAATGGAACAGGTGCCTGGGACTTCAAAGGGGAGGAGGGTAATTCACAGGAAGATCAGAAGGGGAGAAGTTTGGTAAATAGATGTTTTCCCTGTCATGCAAGTAGGTTTCAGATACAAATTTTATCTCCAGAAATAGCTCTTCTTTTTTTTTTTTTTTTTCTGGAACAGGCTTCCTTTTTTCTGGAACAGTCTAAATTCTTTATGTCAATTAAGAAATAAAAGTTTTTTCCAGAGTCTGCTGGGTTTTGACTGCCTTCAGCTCAAAATAATGCACATGCCAAAGTGGCATGTTTTAGGGAGGCTTGTTCTGAACATCTTCAATATGTAAAGTGCATTTGTATGAACATTACATCACTCCTATTGCAATAACATAGTAGTGAATAAACTACACTGTTGTTACAGTGTAGCTTACTCCCTCTCTGCCCAGGATTCTTGGTTACACCACTTTGAAGAATGAAGAGGTAGACCAGACAGAGTGGTGGGCAGTAAAGCAAGGTTTATTGAGAGATAGCAAAGTGATAGTACAAAGCTCCCGAAGAGGGAGGGGAACTGAGAGGGTTGCCCCCAGAGTTTCTAAGTCTAGGGGTTTTTATGGGCTTGTTAACTAGCTGTTTTAATCTGATTAACCCTCCCTGCACCTGTCACCCAATCAGGTCTTTGTCCACATGGTCATCTACCTATCAGGTAATTGTTCACATGGGAAAGGGTGGAGGGTTCCTTCCAGGGTGGTGTAAAATCCTTTTAAGGGTGGTTTCCTTTTAGGGTAGGGGCCCCTTGTTCCTGCCTGCCTTCCAACTATTTTTCATCACTCTAGGAATTTGAATACTTTATTACAGAATCATGGAATTATAAAACTGGAAATGACTTAGAGACAAATGTAGTACAGTTACTGATGGAATTAAATCGTCGAAGAATCCACCATTAGCAGGGCTAAAATTATAACTCAGGTTTTCTGGATTTAATATTTGTGATCCAACCATTATAATTCAACATAGTCAATACACCAATTCAGTACTGCTGCTATTACATACTAAGTCCTGAGCACCTAATTATATAAAGTAAATATTAACAGACATAAAGGGAAAAATTGACAGTAATACAATAATAGTGACTGTAATACCACATTTACATAAATGGATCATCCAGACAGAAAATCAATAAGGAAACATTGCTCTTAAATAACACATTAGACTCCATGGACTTAATAGATTTATGAACATTTCATTCAAAAACTGGAGGATACATATTTTTTTTTTCCAAGGGCACATGGGATATACTTCAGAATAGGTCATATTTTAGAGTACAAAAAGTCTCAATAAATTCAAGGAAACTGAAATAATATCAAGCATCTTTTCCAACCACGATGGTATGAAACCAGAAATCAATTACAAGAAGAAAACTAGAAAAACACAAACATGTGGAGACTGAAAAACATGCTACTAATGAAGGATAGTCAGAAGAAAGGCAGGCAGGGACAAGGGCTCCCTCCCCACCCAAGATGAAATATATTCAATAAACTGCTTTGCTGCCCACCACTCTTCATCTGGCCACCCCTTCATTCTTCAAAGGGGCATGACCAAGAACCGCAGGCACCAAAATAAAAGAAATCCTGCAACACTACTAAACAATGAATGGGTCAACAAAGAAATCAAAGAGGAAATCAAAAAATACCTTGATAAAAAGAAAGGAAGGAAGGAAGGAAGAAAGAAAAAGAAACACAACTTTCCAAAATCTATAGGATGCAGCAAAAGCAGTTTTAAGAGGGAAGTTCATAACAATACAGATCTATCTCAAGAAACAAGAAAAATCTCAAACAATCTAACTTTACATCTAAAGGAACTAGAAGAACAACAAACAAAGCTCAAAGTTAGTAGAAGGAAAGAAATAATAAAAAACCATAATGGAAATAAATAGACACTAAAAAATTGACACACAAACAATAGAAGAGATCAATGAAACTAAAAGCTGGTTCTTGAAAAAATAAACAAAATTAATAGATCTCTAGTTGCACTCATCAACAAAAAAAGAAAAAGGGCCCAAATAAATAAAATCAGAAATGAAAGAGAAGTTAGAGCTTACATCACAGAAATACAAAGGATCATAATATACTACTTTGCACAATTTTAGGCCAACAAATTGAAAAACCCTAGAAGAAATAAACAAATTCCTAGAAACACACAAGCTTACAAGACTAAATCATGAAGAAATAGAAAGTCTGAATAGACCTGTTTGAAGTAATAAAATTGAATGAGTAATTTAAAAATTCCCTCCAAAAAAGAAGTCCAGAATGAGACCATTTCACTAATGAATTTAACCAAACATTTAAAAAGAGTTAATACCTATCTTTCTCCAATTATTCCAAAAAATGGAAGAGGAAGGAATGCTTCCAAACTCATTTTATAAGACACGCATCACCCTGATATCAAAACCAGAAAAAGATACCACCAAAAAAAAAAAATTATTGGCCAATATCTTTGATGAACATAGAGGCAAAATCCTTCAACAAAATATTAGCAAACCTACAACAATATATTAAAAGGATCATATACCATGATCAAGAGAGATTTTTTCCAGGGTGGAAGAATATTTCAACATCCATAAATCAATCAATATAATACATCACATTAACAAAACAAAGGATAATATTCATACGATCATCTCACTAGATGCAGAAAAAGCATTTCACCAAATTCAATACCTATTTATGATAAAAACTCTCAACAATATGAGTACAAAAGGAACATACCTCAATGTAATAAATGTATGACAAAACTACAACTAGCATCATACTCAATAGTGATAAGCTGAAAGATTGTTCTCTAAGATCAGGAACAACGCAAGAATGCCCACTCTCACCACTATTATTTAACATAGTATCGGAAATCTTAGTTAGAGCAATTAAGCAACAAAAAGAAATAAAAGCGATCCATATTAGAAAGGAGGAAGTAAAACTATCACTTTTCGCATGTAACATAATACTCTATAAAACGCCCTAGGGATTTCACCAAAACACTATTGACTTAATAAATGAGTTCAGTAAAGTCACAGGATACAGAATTAACATAGAGAAATCAGCTGCAATAACAAGCTTTCAGAAAGAGAAATTAAGAAAACAATCCCATTTAAAATTGCATCAAAAAGAATGAAATACCTAGGAATAAATTTAACCAAGGAGGTGAAAGACTTGCTCTGAAAACCAGAAGACGCAGATGAAAGAAATTAAAGATAACACAAATAAATGGAAAGATATACTGTTCTCATGGACTGGAAGAATTCACACTGTTAAGATGTCCATACTACACAAAGCAATATACAGATTCAGTGCAATCCCCATCAAAATAACAATAACATTTTTCACAGAACTAGAATAAATGATCCTAAAATTTTTATGGAACCAGAAAAGATCCCGAATAGCTAAAGCAATCTTGAGAAAGAAGAACAAAGCTGGTCTTATCATGCTCCTTAACTGCATAATCTACTACAAAACTGTAGTAATCCAAATAATATGGTACTAGCATGAAATGATATATACAGATCAATGGAATAGAATAGAAAGGCCAGAAATAAACCCACCCATATTTGGTCAATTAACTTATGACAAAGGAGGAAAAGACAATCTCTTCAATAAATGGTGATGGGAAAACTTAGCAGCTGGGTGGAAAAAGAATAAACCTGGACCACTATCCTACACCATATAAAACAATAAATTCAAAATGGACTAAAGAATATAAGACCTGTAGAATAAAACATAAGCAGTAGGTTCTTTCACATCAGTCTTAGCAATATTTTTTAGAGCAGTTTTCTCAGGCACAGGGAACAAAAGCTAAAATTTAAAAAATGGTATTACATCAAACCTAAAAAGGTTTTACACAGTGAAGGAAACCATCAAAAATAAACAAAAAAGCAACCTACTGAATGGGAGAAGATATTTGCAAATCATACATCCAAAAAGAGATCCATATCTAAATTAAAGAATTTACAAAACTTAATACCAAAAAACCCAACAACCTGATTAAAAAAATGGGCAGAGGACTTCAACAAACATTTTTTTTTTCCAAAAAAGACATACAAATGGCCAATAGTCACATGAAAAGATGCTCACCATCAGGCAAATGCAAATCAAAACCATGATGAGATATTACCTCACACCTGTCAGATTGGCTATTATCAAAAAGACAAAAAAGAACAAGTGTTGGTGAGAATATGGAGAAAAGGGAACCCACATACACTGTTGATGGGAGTGCAAACTGATATAACCACTATGGAAAACAGTATGGAGATTTCTCAAAAAATTAAAAATAGAGCTATTTTACAATCCAGCAATTCCACTTCTAGGTATTTATCCAAAGAAAACAAAAACATGAATTCAAAAAGATATATGTGCCCCTATGTTCATTGCAGCATTATTTATAGTAGCCAAGATATGAAAGCAACGTGTGACAATCGATAGAAAAATGGATAAGAAGATGTGGTTTATGCATGCTCGCGTGCACACGTGTACACCCAAAACAGTATTACTAAGTCATAAAAAAAGAATGAAATCTTGCCCTAAAGGGTATTATGCTAAGTGAAATAAGGCAGATAGAAAAATACAAATACTGTATGATTTCACTTATATGTGGAATCTAAAAAAACAAAACAAATGAGAAAATAACATAAAACAGAAACAAACTCATAAACACAAGAAACAAACTATGATTACCAGAGGAAGGAGGGGTTTCATGGGCAAGCAAAATAGGTGAATGGGATTAAGAGGTAGAAACTTCCAGTTATAAAATAAATATGTCATGGGGATGTAATATACAGTATAGGGAAGGATAACTAGACTTATTGTGGGGATCATTTCATAATATGTAAAAATATAAAATCATTATGATGTATACCTGAAACTAATAGGATATTTCATGTCAATTATACTATACTATATTATATATATAGCTCTTATTATCAGGTACTCTTTGTCTTTTGTGTTAATGACTTCTCTGAAATTATGGATCAAGCACCGAAGGGCCAGAAAAAAAAAACAATCTTCTCCAAAACACCTTAAATGTGTTACTGCTTTAATAACAGGCCACTTTTTTATGCAAGTATATTTTTGCATTTCTTTCCCAAGCTCCCATTTGTTTTCCCTGTGAGCCTGAATTGCAAGAAGAATGCATAATCCTTAATGGGAAGAGAAAGAAAGTGTTTTACATTTCTCTCCACAGTATACTCTGCAAACTTTCTGTCTTCTGTGGATTATTGGCAGTTGATGAACTATAGCATTAGTAATTAATAATATACGATACCAGAGTCATATGAATGTTTTGCACTCTTGGTACCTTACATGCTACTTCACGGTACTTCAAATTCTGTACTACAAATTCTGTATCATTATCTTCACCCAAATTCTTATGTTTGTAAAAGAATGATGACAACAACAATAAACAAAATTAAACTAAATTAGATACATTCTGCATAATGTTGTTGGGAAAGCAGATTTTCTATACAATTTATAAATTCCTTCAACTATATCTTTTGTCCCATAAAACTTGAGCTCATTTTCATACACTAAAGGAACCTTCAGTATCTGACTCAAGAAAGTATACTTTGTTTTCTTTTTCTTCCCTCCAACTGACAAGTGGCACTATTATAATTCCTGAACTTGCATTCCAAATGGAGAATGTGGGCATTCATTCACTTATCAATCTTTCACACAAAGAATTTGAATATTAATGTGTCAATAATGTTAGAAAACTAACATTTTGTGCACTAGCTGGATTGGTAGAACCACAGGGGAAGAAAAATTCTTCCTCTACCATTCTAGATTCTTGGCTGAGTCCTCTCTCCCCAATCCATGCCCCCCATGTTAAATAGACATTAACAAGAGAAAAACAAACCTGAAATTAGTAACATGTATACCTCCTGTATACATGGGAAATAACCAGGAAAACTCAGTAATTCCCCAAAATGCCCCAAGCCACCACCTTAAATACCATCTCTAGCTAAAGACAAAAAAAGATGCTGCAAGGGTGGGGAGGCAATTATGGGAGGTTATCAGGCAAAACACAGTAAACTAGAGTATGGTTGTTATGCATATTTAATTAGCCACTTTCTCCACTGATAAGAGTTTCTAGAAATTTGGTCAGAGTGCAAATTTCATGGTACAGAGAGGGAGACACACTTACAATGAAGACTTTACTTATAAATGTAATTGTCTCTTACAAAAGGGTGACTTATACTAGGTATGTTTTCAGAGGTTTTCTTATGTCTCCTGTTTCCTAAAAATAACCAGCTCAAAATAATCGTTATGCCAAAGAGGCATAGTCTGGAGTGGTATATTTTGCTTCCCTTCACTACAAACCAGTGACACGTGTGTTTTGACATTTTTGGTAGAGCAGGGATCTACTGTGAAATTCTTCGTGTATTTTAATGCATTTTGTTCTTAACTCTTACCAAGCAGTGAAACACATTTTAAAACATTAAGCAGTAATGATACAAATACTAGAGTAAATCCACAAACTAAAAAATTCTGTTAAAGATATAAATCATTAGCTTTAACAACTTTGGTAATCTTCTACTTTTAATTTGGCATTCCTTTTAAGCTAGTCCACTGTATGTCGCAAAGTACGAGAAAAAAAGACAAAACTAAACCAAAAACATACAATATTCCAAAATAATAATGAAGTGAAAGTACAATTCCCTCTGAGAACAGAACAAGTATCCACCTGCCACCCCACCCCAACTTAGGAAAAGTTTTTGTTTGGCTCACTTCTCTTTCACTACTGTTTTAGTGTTTTAGATATGTATTATGCAGGGAAAGTAGCAGATTACTGGTATCTAATCACAAAGAAGGTTATAGCAACCTCCTAGAACTCAAAGGGACTGCCTGCAGGCAGCCTTCTCTTCGGTTAAGGGAAAATGCAGGATACAAAGAAAGGTATTCTCCATTTTAAAGGCTTTTAACAAAGAGTACAAAGAAAAGAGAAAGGCCTATTAGGCTTTAGATGTAGAAATGTTGCCTCAGAGAAAAGTATTATTCATCTTAAAGGATGCTGGCAAAGAGAAGAGAAAAGGAACAGAAAAGCAAGTTTGAACCCAGAAATTATCACTCTCTGTGACAGCAGTCCATGCTGACTCTATTTTAACCCTTTGCCAACAAATACTGAAACATATATAAAATTAAACTTGAAAACTGTCAATTTAGGATACAATAACAAAACTAACAACGTATTATAATTGTTATTTACTGTGAATGTAAATTTTATTTCACTGAAAATAGTAATTCCTTTTAACATATCATTTCAAAAAAAGTTTTATATACTTAAAGATTAACATTACTAAATATTAAATAAAAGCTTTAGTAATATTTTTTTAGATTATTTATTTATTTATTTATTTATTTATTTATTTATTTATTTATTTA